>NC_084568.2:17712500-17940000 GCF_033978685.3 Nerophis lumbriciformis
TGCCACGCTATTTGCAGCTAGCTATTAGCAGTACTACTGCCATTTGAATATCTTGGTATTGCACAATAACAAAGTACCTTTATGATCAGTTTAATATAAAAACCCAATCTTTTACAAAATTCATAAATAGGTAGGGTGACCAGGTGTCCGGATTTAGGCCGGACAGTCCGGATTTTTAATGCCCTGTCCGGTGTCCGGCGCAGCATCAAGCCGGACACATATTTGTCCTCCTTTTTGAGGCACTATGCTTGAAGAGTGGAGTTTTTTCATCTTTGCTGGGCTGCAGCGCGATAGCCAATCAAAGACCGTAAAAAATGCCCCCAACGCAGTAACATATCAAATGATTGGCTAAGAGCGGTGTCGGATACAAATCTGCTTATCATTGGTTAAAAAAGTAAACAAGGGTCCATGTGCTGCTGCGGCATAACATTGACAGAAAGTTAGCATCATGCCAAAACGCAAGACCTCGTTTAATTCTGAATGGATAAAAGAGCACGAATTTATAACGAAAAGCAGTCGAAACTCATTCCATGGCTTCTGCACACTTTGTCGATGTGATGTCGACGTAAGTAGTCAGGGGAAAGCTGCAATTGAACGGCATGCGGGTACGGATAAACATAAAAGTAATAAACGTGCGGCAGGTACCTCTTCAATGAGGACATTTTTTCGTGAAGTTTCGTCGCCCCTGGATGACAAGATAACCGCTGCGTAGCTGTGCAAGGTGTACCATGCTGTAAAGCAGTGGTTCTCAAATGATACCCTGGGGGTATGTAATGTAATGTAAGCTCATAAACTGAACATCAAATCCAGAGGTGGGTAGTAACGCGCTACATTTACTCCGTTACATCTACTTGAGTAACTTTTGGGATAAATTGTACTTCTAAGAGTAGTTTTAATGCAACATACTTTTACTTGAGTATATCTATAGAGAAGAAACGCTACTTTTACTCCGCTACTTTTACTCCGCTACTTTTATCTACATTCAGCTCGCTACTCGCTACTAATTTTTATCCATCTGTTAATGCACGCTTTGTTTGTTTTTGTCTGTCAGACAGACCTTCAAAGTGCCTGCGTTTAAACAAATACAGTCACTGGTGACGTCTCCGTTCCACCAATCAGATGCAGTCACTGGTGACGTTGGACCAATCAAACAGAGCCATGGGTAGTAAATATTTGGGTGACTACTCCTTACTTTTACTTGAGTAATAAATCTCTAAAGTAACAGTACTCTTACTTGAGTACAATTTCTGGCGACTCTACCCACCTCTGATCAAATCAAGTAGGCTATTCCATTCATTACCATAAACCCAGAGTTTCCCCCATGCCATGATGGTTTGACCCTCACTAAAATGTCTGTCAAAAAGAACTGTGAAAAGAAATGCAATATTCAGTGTTGACAGCTAGATTTTTTGTAGACATGTTCCATAAATATTGATGTTAAAGATTTCTTTTTTTGTGAAGAAATTTTTAGAATTAAGTTCCTGAATCCAGGTGGATCTCCATTACAATCCCCAAAGAGGGCACTTTAAGTTGATGATTACTTCTATGTGTAGAAATCTTTATTTATTATTGAATCACTTGTTTATTTTTCAACAAGTTTTTAGTTATTTTATATATTTTTTTCCCAAATAGTTCAAGAAAGACCACTACAAATGAGCAATATTTTGCACTGTTATACAATTTAATAAATCAGAAACTGATGACATAGTGCTGTATTTTACTTCTTTATCTCTTTTTTTCAACCAAAAATGCTTTGCTCTGATTAGGGGGTACTTGAATTAAAAAAATGTTCACAGGGCGTACATCACTGAAAAAAGGTTGAGAACCACTGCTGTAAAACATCACCAGTCCTACAGAAGTTTAGACTGCGGCATGAAAGTGGACCGGGAGATTTTCAGTGACTATCCCACAGCTAAAGGGATGGCCTGTGGCCGAACAAAAGCCAAGGCATTGTGCGAGAACGTCATCGCTCACTATTTGGTACAGGAACATACCGACTACATAAAAGAAAACAACCTACCCTTTTCCGTGGCAACCGACGCTTCAAATAAAGGAACAAACAAGTGTTTTCCCATTGTGGTAAGGTATTTTCACTTTGATGAAGGCATCCAACATGTCCTGTTGGATTTTTATAGTGACAGCAACGAAACGTCAGAAGCCATAACAAACCAGCTGCTGGCAAAACTTGAGATGTCTGGCTTAGAGGTGAAAAACATGTCTGCATATGCAGCAGACAATGCCAGTGTCAATTGTGGCAAACATAACAGTGTGTATCAGAAGCTGAAACTGAGCCAAAAAGATGTGCTCCCTGCAAACTGTTTGGCCCATATTCTGCATAACGCAACCAGATATGCAGCAAGCAGCCTTGATGTTGATGTGGAACATTTTTTGTGGCATTTTTTTTTAATTATATATGTTAACTACATTTAAGTCCACACATGTTATGCTTTGTGGCACTCTGCACTTGAAAAGATTCATCTCAGTGGTCACTTTTTGAACACCACAATGTATTGAATAAATACAAATACTGTTAACAAACACTTGACTTTAATATTTTTTCCTATTCAGCCACACAAACATCATCTTTAAACCACTCACAATTGTACTATAAATAAGAGTATACCAGAGTCCTATGTACACCATAGTAATTTATTGATATGCCGCATAATGTCCTCCTTTTTGGTGTCATGGAAATGTTCACCCTATAAATAGGAGGTACCCAATCCTGAGCTTCAGGCGGTAAATGACCCCGAATGGCCAGATAAAAGCCATTTCTTAGTAAAAAAAAGTTTGATAAAATGCACCTGAAATACTTTCAGACCTTAAGAAACAAAATTCTCTAGTCTGATGAGACAAAGATTGAACTTTTTGTCAAGAATGCCAGGCATCATGTTTGGGGGACACCAGGCACCGCTCATCACCAGGCCAATACCATCCCTATAGCGAAGCATGCTGGTGGCAGCATCATGCTGTGGGGTTGTTTTTTGGCGGCAGGAACTGGGAGACCAGTCAGGATAGAGGGAAATATGATTGAATATTATATTAACCCACCTTCTTATGAAAAATAACAATTGTTGAGTTTTGGAATGGCAGTTATATCTCTTAGTTCTGTATTAGTATCTACTGCTGTAGTTCCCACACTGCAAAAATTGAAACCTAAGTAAGATTAAATATCTCAAATACGGGTGATATTTGCTTATTTTCTGTCTGATAAAATAATTCTTCTCACTAAGCACATTTTATGTTAGAGTGTTTTACTTGCTTTAAGGGTTTTGGTCCTAAATGATCTCAGTAAGATATTACAGCTTGTTGTTGAGATTTTAAGACCTATATTGAGTAAAACATGCTTGAAACTAGAATATCAACTGTTGCAAAGCTGTGTCATCAACACTCACAAGTATAAAACTACTTTTTTAAAGTAATAATTTCTTATTTAAAGCATGACAAAAAAAAATCATGACTTTGACACAATTGTGTCTTATATTAAAACAGATGACAGCCAAATGGACTTTGCTGTTTTATTTTCAATGAAACAATAGAAAATACGTACTCATTAGTAGTACAGTTATTATTAGTAAGAATATACTTATTTTAAGGTATTTTGGGGTTCATTTAGGTTAGCTAATTAGGGTACGCAATGTCCCTTTGGGACAGAGGACCCTATTGTATTTTGTGCGTTTTATTCTTTATTTCTTTATTGTTATACCGCCGCGTCTTTCAGCTGTAATTTGACCCCCTTAACATGCTTCAAAACTCACCTTATTTGACACACACATCAGGACTGGCGAAAATTGCGATCTAATCAAAAAACCAAACCCTAAAATTCTAAATTGCGCTCTAGCGCCCACTAGGAAAAAACACTGACAAAACTTCTTGTAACTTCCGGTAAGAATGTCGTAGAGACATGAAACAAAAACCTCTTTGTAGGTCTGACTTACACCTAGATTTCATACACTGACATCCATCAGCAAAAATTTACAGGAAGTTTGCAATTCCCCCTACTATACAAAATTTGAGTAAAAACAGTCACTTTTGCCTCTTTGAGCTGTAATTTGACCCCTTTAACATGCTTCAAAACTCACCAAACTGGACACACACATCAGGACTGGCAAAAATTGCGATCTAATCAAAAAACCAAACCCTAAAATTCAAAATTGCGCTCTAGCGCCCCCTAGGAAAAAACACAGACAAAACTTCTTGTAACTTCCGGTAGGAATGTCGTAGAGACATGAAACAAAAACCTCTATGTAGGTCTGACTTACACCTAGATTTCATACACTGACATCCATCAGCAAAAATTTACAGGAAGTTTGCAATTCCCCCTACTATACAAAATTTGAGTAAAAACAGTCACTTTTGCCTCTTTGAGCTGTAATTTGACCCCTTTAACATGCTTCAAAACTCACCAAACTGGACACACACATCAGGACTGGCAAAAATTGCGATCTAATCAAAAAACCAAACCCTAAAATTCAAAATTGCGCTCTAGCGCCCCCTAGGAAAAAACACAGACAAAACTTCTTGTAACTTCCGGTAGGAATGTCGTAGAGACATGAAACAAAAACCTCTATGTAGGTCTGACTTACACCTAGATTTCATACACTGACATCCATCAGCAAAAATCTACAGGAAGTTTGCAATTCCCCCTTCTAAACAAAATTTTAGTAAAAACAGTCACTTTTGCCTCTTTGAGCTGTAATTTGACCCCTTTAAAATGCTTCAAAACTCACCAAACTGGACACACACACCAGGACTGGCAAAAACTGCCATCTAAAAAAAAAAAACCCAACCCCAAAACTCGAAATTGCGCTCTAGCGCCCCCTAGGAAGAAAACACGGACACAACTGCTCCTAGGAAGACAACTCAGACTAAACTGCCTGTAACTTCCAGTAGGAATGTCGTAGAGACATGAAAAAAAAACCTCTAGACTTACATTTCATGTACTGACAACCCCCAGCTAAAATCAACAGAAAGTTTGCAATTCCCCCTTCAAAACAAAAGTTTTGTATAAAAAAATTATCTACTCTGAGCGCGTTTGTCGTGTCGGCTTCAAACTAGCACAGGAGAGAGATTGAACTCTTCTGATTAAAAATTGACGAAATAGTTTTAATTACTGCTCCGGTTTGGATTTTATGTGCCGTCAAAGTCGGTCCCGTCCATCGCTGCTTGCAGCTTTAATTTTACTTGTTTTGGAAAGTCTTGACAAGCCAAATTTCCTTATTCTATTGGCAGATGATTTTGCTTAGTTCAAATAAAATACCCCTAATTTTTTTTTTTTTTTTGTTTTGTTTTTGAACACTGACTTTTTGCAGTGCATGTTAGTGAATAGATATGCTTTGTTATACACTTTACAATTAATGTTTTTTTTTTGCTCCACCTTCTCTTGTACCTGTCATTCTTTTAGTGTTTCATTACCCAGCGTTGCATGATTACTCACAAATGTTCCTGTGGATGAATGGACAGCAAGTCTATAAATACATCCTTTGTTTAAACAGTCATTCCTTTCTGATTTCAGTCTTGACAATTGCAGTTACTCTGCAATCACCGCATGTTCTCTGATCAAGAAAACAACACGATTTATTGCCGCGTACTCATTGCCATGTGCTTCGCAGTGCGAACAAACATGACACGTATTTCCTGTGGCGTTGCAACGGAGGATGCATATCCCGATTACCAATTGGGCCTGTTTATCCGCTGAAGAGTGACAATCCATTGATTGGTGTGTATGTGTGCACTAATGCATAATTTGTGTGATCTGGTAGTTTTTCCCTCTCGGAGCTCATCAGTTCATGGATACCACCCACGCCACCGCAGCATGCAGTAAATAGAGTCAAATAGAGCCCGCCACTCGTTGAGAAATGGCACAATTATCCCCCACTGGTGAAATATGTGCTTGACGCACCGCTGCTTCTTCCCCGCAGAATGTGTTTGCGACTTTAAACGACTATACTTGTGGGATCTGAAAACCTGTGTTTTGCAAAAACTGATGTGAAATCCTTTATATGTTTGAATAGCTTTTTGAGGATCGCAATTTGTTTTTCGCGGCTTGGGTTGGCAGTGACTCAGGATTCAGAGCTCATTTGTGATGACTAGTGCCTTTAAAATGCCTATTTTATTTATGAATGATGTAATACTCAGTATAGTACCGTATTTTTCGGACTATAAGGCACATTTAAAATCCTTTAATTTTCTCAAAACTCAACAGTGTGCCTTATAACCCAGAATCATTTTGGTTATGCTTACTGTCAGGTTCAAACACTGATGACATCTATTAAACAAGACAAGAAGTAAGGAATTAAACAGAGACAGAATTACATTTGGCTCAATTGAGGAGAAACGTTTGGGCTGTACTCTTGCCCAGTCTCCACCACACTCTGACAAAAGATTGTACGCCTCCTCTTTTATTTGGACTTTCCCTGATTACATGGCAACAGCTGTTTCTAAGGGAGGGGGGTCGTAAACAGCCATCGCCCTTATCACAAAACAGTTCAAAGAAAAGGTCGTAAAACTGTTCAAAGAAGAGGTGCCTGGAGGGAGGTCAGGCCCTGCCTCCTCTCCGCTTTGTAGATCTCAGGTAAAGACAATATCATTCTGTGGATTAGAATACATCAAAGAAACTGACGCTTTCATGTCGCTTCCCATCGTACACAGTGGAGTTTTACAAGCCTTTTGCTTGGTAGGATCAAAGACAGCTTTTGTCTGCTCGCCGGGAACTCATGGCAACACAAAGTGTTGCGATAACTTACATGCAATTATTCTGACACTTACCGACCTCGAAGCTATTTTATTTGGTACATGGTGAAATGTAAAGTGTAAAAGTGTGACCAGTAGATGGCAGTCACGCATAAGAGATATGTGTAGACTGCAATATGACTCAAGTAAACAACACCAACATTGTATATGTTCCATTGAAAATATAGAACATTACACACAGCGTTCAAAAATCGATCAAAATGTTTTAGTACGACTCTGGTAAGCTATGATGGATTGTACTGTGCTTCAACATACGAGTATTATTATGGGGTGTGTATAAGGTAAGAGATATTATCTGGCGTTTTGTTTCACAATATTATGCAAAAGCAACTTTTCTTACAAAGTGTTTATACTGTAAATATTATTACACAATAGCAGTTGGATTGTATTTTTGTAGTTTTGATTAACATGTTTGGATTTGTTGAACTCTCCATGCATAATCCCCAATGCTAATGGGAAGCATGTATAATGCATAGTCAATGTAAATTAGCATCACGCTAACACATTTTAAAAAAAGCGGAGCATTACTGTGCTTGCAAACATATTCCATTCTTGCTCTGTTGGCATGGAAAGTTGCCACACTACCAAAGACTATAAAAATGGCACCCACCCATCCACTCAGCATCAAGGGTTGGAATTGGGGGTTAAATCACCAAAATTATTCCCGGGCGTGGCCACCGCTGCTGCCCACTGCTCCCCTCACCTCCCAGGGGGTGATCAAGGGTGATGGGTCAAATGCAGAGAATAATTTCGCCACACCTAGTGTGTTTTTTTCGACAATCATTGGTACTCTAACTTTAACTGTTTATCTATTGTACAGTGTTTGTTTCCTCGCCAAGTGCTTGAGTCGGTGCAGTGTCTGCAGTCGGACGTGACGTCACGTGCAACAAAGTTATCGAGGGGTTGATTGGGTGTTCATCCCTGCTTGACTGTGCTAAACAATGTATGCTAAACTTGTGGTAACCAGGGGCCTCATGGAACTAGCGTTACGTCTAAAAAATAGACGTGCATGTCATGATTAGTCAATTTGAGGTCATGTCTTGTTTAGTTTTGGGGTATTTTGGGGTTTACTTCCTGTTTTACGTTCTTATTTTGTTCCCACTTCCTTTTCTGTATGCGTTAGTTAGCACTGGCTTCACCACTGCTTACAGGTGATTGGCGATTATGCTTTCCACCTGCCACTAATTATCCCCTGAGGACTATTTTAGCAAGTTTCATAGCTTAGTTGGTTGTCGGGTCATCGCTTCTTCGTCGCATATGCTGCTGTTGTCTAGTTGCTGCTTTCTCCTGAGGCTAATGTGAGTTTTTTTTGGTTTCTGATTCTTGCACAGTTTTGTATTTTTGCATTTTGGTGCTTCTTGGACTTGTTGGCCTATATATTCCTGTGTGCATTATCAAGCACCTTTCTTGTTTTTTTTGCCTTTTTGCATTTTTTTTACATTGTGCCACTACTTTTGAGCACCTCCTTTTTGTTTATTTTTTTATCGGTCAGATGAAGCCTCATGAAAAACTGAACCACTTGAGCCAATTGGTTTGGGAATTTCTCGAAGCTTCAATACACACTTCCGCAAAGAACCTGCTGGCCAAATGAATACAAAAATGGTAAAATGGGTTATACGTGTATAGCGCATTTCTACCTTCAAAGGTACTCAAAGCGCTTTGACACTATTTCCACATTCACCCATTCACACACACATTCACACACTGATGGCGGGAGCTGCCATGCAAGGCCCTAACCTAACCACGACCCATCAGGAGCAAGGGTGAAGTGTCTTGCTCAAGGACACAACGGACGTGACTAGGTTGGTAGAAGCTGGGGATCGAACCAGGAACCCTCAGGTTGCTGGCACGGCCACGCTTCCAACTTGGCCACGCTTCCAACTTCGCCACACGATGGATGGATGGATGGATGGATGGATAAAAAACACAGAGGCTATTTCATCCCTACAATCCTGTTTCGCAGGTTTTCCTGCTCCCCTGAAGAGCAGGGAAACAGGCTTGTAGGGATGAAATAGGTCAGGAAAAAGCAATGCATAACGGATATACCACGGTAACCTCGACTATATATATATATATATATATATATATATATATATATATATATATATATATATATATATATATATATATATATATATGTGTACGTTAGAGATGCGCGGATAGGCAATTATTTCATCCGCAACCGCATCAGAAAGTCGTCAACCATCCGCAATTCACCCGATCTAACATTTGATCAGAACTGCATCCGCCCGCCATCCGCCCGCACCCGCCCGTTGTTATATATCTAATATAGACGATGCAAGGCATTAGTGAGGTTATAAAGCTTTTGCCTGTTAAAGAAAGGAGACTGATCCAACGCAGCACAGACATTCGCGTGCCACGCTGTCACGACCCAGACACCAGTGCGCAATCATATGGGAGCCGCGCTGAGCGCACCTCCAAGCGCGTCTCGCTGCCGGCGACGGCCGGGTATATGGGCCCGACGCTCCAGCGCCATCCATTTTCAGGGCTAGTTGATTCGGGAGGTGGGTTGTTACACACTCCTTAGCGGGTTCCAACTTCCATGGCCACCGTCCTAGCTGCTGTCTATATCAACCAGGGTGAGCCCCACCCCTTTCGTGAGCGCACTGCGCGCGGAGTGACCCTTGTTACGCGCCCCCGGCCACGGGGGTGGCGGGCAGGTAAGCTGCTTACCTGCTGCGCGTGACGCCGGCCGCGGCGAAGGCGGACGAGGCGGGGTGTCGTTGCGGTGGGCGCGGTGGTGACCCTGGACGTGCGTTGGGCCCTTCTCGCGGATCGCCTCAGCTACGGCTCCCGGTGGGGCCCTCTCGGGGGAAGGGGCCTCGGTCCCGGACCCCGGCGAGGCGTCGGGGGCCTTCTCCGCTCCGTAAAAGTGTCCATCTCTTTTTTTTTTTTTCTTCTGTTGTGGCATATGCAGCAGGTGCCTGCTCGTTTTTCGTATGTGGGTAACAACATTTAACTATGTATATATTGTAATGTTCCCAGGAACGTAGGCTCATAGACTTATTTGTTTGTCTCGTATTTATTGTAATAAGATGCAATGTAACCACACAACAGCTCCAATGTGCGTCTCCCCTCTTTCCCGGCAAAACTCGAACTAACACTTCCTGTCAACAACGTCACTTCCCTAACTTGCCCGGAAGTCCCGCCCCCCAGCCAAAGCCATAGGCTAACACCCCGTAGCTAGCCGCTACATCATATTTCCGAATTGGTTTAACTGCCACCCGCCTGAATCTATTTAAAATCTAATTTTTTTTAATTTCAATCGCCTGACCCGACCCGACCCGACCCGCTGATAAAATCTAATTTTTTTAAATTTCATCCGCCCGATTCGCGGATAATCCGCGGACTCCGCGGTTGTGCCCGCAAACCGCGCATCTCTAGTGTACGTGTATATATGACATAAGACATATTTTATTATACTTTAAATTACCGAGCAAAACCATGTTGTCAAACATTCACCCATTCACACACACATTCACACACTGATGGTGGGAGCTGCCATGCAAGACCCTAACCTAACCACTACCCATCAGGAGCAAGGGTGAAGTGTCTTGCTCAAGGACACAACGGACGTGACTAGGTTGGTAGAAACTGGGGATCGAACCAGGAACCCTCAGGTTGCTGGCACGGCCACGCTCCCAACTTTGCGATGGATGGATGGATGGATGGATGGAGAGGCTATTTCATCCCTACAAGCCTGTTTCGGAGGTTCCCCTGCTCCCCTGAAGAGCAGGGAAACAGGTTTGTAGGGATGACATATGTCAAGAAAAAGCATTGTATAACGGATAAACCACAAGTACCTCGACTATATATATGTGTATGTATGTATGACATAAAACATATTTTATTATACTTGAATTTACCGAGCAAAGCCATGATGTCAAACATTTGTTCTGATCCATTGTCATTTCCAAGAGCCGTAATGGACGCAACACTTCAATGCATCACACAGACTGTGTGGTTAGGAAACAGCTGTTTGTAATTATTCATTTGACCAGCAGGTGGAGTGTTGTGCCGAAACGTGAATTGAAGCTTCGAGAACTTCCCAAACCAATTGGCTCAAGTCGTTCATTGTCTCCATGAGGCTTCATCTGACCAGCTTTGAAATGCCTTTTTTTTATGAATGATGTAATACTCGGTATAGTATTAGGATTAAGGTAAAACAGTTACAAAAATAATGTTTTTTTTGCAGTAACTCAGTAATGCAAAGCATAATGTGTCCATTTTTAGTAATACTATAGGTAGGTTTATTCTATACCTACGTACCTTTCACTTTCATTTCATTTAGAGACAGTTTGAACGGATACGATACTAATTCCTGCCACCTTGGACTCAATACTGGGACTCAAAAAGGAGCGATTTTCACTATTTCCTTTAATTAATGTTTATTTGTTTGTTATATAATCCCACCTTTTTTCAGTTATAATAACTGTGCTGTCCAGTTGTTATATCTTGTTTTCTTACACTCATTTGCAAGTGCATGCAGTTGTAATTCTGACCTGTTTGTATTTTGCAAAAATGGTAGAATCATATGTTAGGGCAGGTTGTATAATGTTTTTCTGTCACCTTGAGGAAATGGCATAAAGAGAAAGATGACAATATAATGTAACTTGGACAATGATGGACAGAACAGAATAGTTTGTTTTAATTTTGGGTTTGCTTTGCAGCCCGCAAGTAGTGTTTTAACAGCCATCAACACATTCTAAAAATATTATTTAGAAAAAAAAAATAACATTAAAAGTTGAATACAAAAGAAAATGGGTGAAATCCAACAAAAAAAATTTGCAATGTTGACTTTAAAAAAACAAAACTGCCATGTAGGCCATTTGTTTCTTTAAAACTGTCAATATTGAGTATTGAATGTATTTGTTCTGAATTATTGACCTATTCAAGGCTTCAATTACTTCACATAAAAAAATCCACTTTGAAAAATATATTTTTAGGAAAGTATTGCATTATTTGTTTGTCATATGAACATTTTTTTTTTTTTTTTTTTTTTTTTTTTTTTACAAAAAAGGCATGAAACAAATATTAAAACAAAAATTGACGGGTAGATTTGAAGTTGATCTCGAGATTTAAACGTTGAAAGTAAAAACAAAATTGTATGACTTATGTTTTAACACTTATGAATGGGGCCATTTTGATTCCTCAAGAACTTTAAGTGGGATTTTTATTTTTTTTTAAACTCATTACTCAAAAAATAAAACAATAATTACAAGCAATATTATGGATTATTGAGCTGTTTACGGCTCCGATTACTTCACATCAAATATTTCACTTTGAAAACCTTTTGGGGGGGAAATATTGAATATTGTTTGTTTTTGCCACAAAAAACAGGATTTTGACAAAAATGTTGTAAAACGAACACTTTAAAGAAATAACCTTGTATCGACAGATTTACCTGAAGTTGACATATTTTTAACATTGTTTATGACTGAGACCCTTCCGGGTCCCTGGGACAAAAGTTGAAGAGAGCCCTAAAGGTTAAACTTTTATATTGTATTAAAGGTTTATGTTGTATTGGTTTTGTAAATGAAAAAAAAATCAAAACGGCCAGCATATGTTTTAATTTTTTTAATGTGCATTGTTGCGTCTGACCAGTCTTCCTCTCAGGGAATACAAGTCACTGGTCAATCCCAAATTATTTCAGATGACATATATGTTGAGTAAGAAGGACCATCATGACAGAATAGGAATGTTATGAAGTTTTACTAAAGCTTTAGTAGACCAGTCCTACAGTCCGTTAATAGCGGCATCTAGAAGCGGTCTGAAAGCCAAACGGAAAGAGACAATTTATTGAATACGTGTATTTGTGATTCTGTTCTTTTAGGTTACGCATAAGTACATGGCATGGCGATACCTTTTATATCATTTAGTAGGTTTAAAACCCTTGATTCTAGGTTAAAAAAACAAGTGATTTTTGTGTCTGTCTTTACAGGTATGGAAAGATAGTTTCAACAAAGGCCATTCTGGATAAGAACACCAACCAGTGCAAAGGTAGGTTACTTGGTCTTGTACATCAATCATTTCTCATTCACGTTGGCCTCTGTGGTCAAGAACAATGTTTAACACAAATATCAAATTGATAACCATGTGATAGGAACATATATTTTTAATTTAGTTTGGTTAAGTTAATTTAGCATTTGTATACCTTTTGTATAGAATAGAGTTCAACCGACGCTTAAGAATCACTTTCACAAAATTCCTTCCTTAAGTACGAGAGGTGCAATAATCACGGCTAGTACCTCCTGTTTCGATTTAGTAAGGAGAAACAAACCTAAAACTGCTGAGATTTTGTTGAATAATTTTTTACAGATTAGCATGGAAACTGAAATCTGCTAACAGGCAATTCCTTCAAAAACACAATTTGTGATACACCAAATTTTTGAAGTGCGACTTTGGGCCGAAAAATGGTCGAAATACTTTTATCACCAAAACAACACTGCCACATGTCTGCGGTAGAAATGGGCCAGTCACCTGTTTTAAGGTACAATACAGGCCAAAATTTTGGACACACCTTCTCCTCACTCAATGAGTTTTCTTTATTTTCATGACTACTAACAATTGTAGATTGTCCTGAAGGCATCAAAACTATGAATGAACACATGTGGACATATGTACTTAACAAAAAAAAAGGTGAAATAACTGAAAACATGTTTTATACTCTAGTTTCTTCAAAATAGCCACCCTTTGCTCTGACTACCGCTTTGCACACTCTTGGCATTCTCTCAATGAGCTTCATGAGGTACCTGCAATGGTTTTCACTTCACAGGTGTGCGGTCAGAAAAGCAATCAGTATCTGATATGACCACCATTCGCACATATCTCCTTTGCATAGAGTTGATCGGGTTGTTGATTGTGGCCTGTGGAAAGTTCCACTCTGCTTTAATGGCTGTGCAAAGTTGCTGGATATTGGCAGGAACTGGAACACGCTGTCGTATACGCCGATACACAGCATCCCAAACATGCTCAATGGGTGACATGTCCAGTGAGCATACTTGCCAACGGTGCGGATGTTCTCCCGAATTGTATTTGTCATTCTTGTTTGGTGTGGGTTCACAGTGTGGCGCATATTTGTAACAGTGTTAAAGGTGTTTATACGGCCACCCTCAGTGTGACCTGTATGGCTGTTGATCAAGTATGTCTTGCAGTCACTTGTGTGTGTATGCAGAAGCCGCATACAACATGTGACAAGCCGGTACGCTGTTTGTATGGTGATAAAGCGGACGCTAAAGGCAGTGCCATCACGGCATGCCCTTAGTATTGTTGTCCGGGTGAAAATCGGGAGAAATTCGGGAGAATGGTTGCCCCGGGAGATTTTCAGAAGGGGCACTGAAATTCTGGAGTCTCCCGGAAAAATCGGGAGGGTTGGCAAGTATGCCAGTGAGTAGGCTGGCTATGCAAGAACTGGGATGTTTTCAGCTTCCAGCAATTGTGTACAGATGCTGAGGTACTGCCTAATTCTCTGAAACACCTTTGGAGACGGCAGTTTACGGGCAACAGCTCTGGTGGACATTCTTGCAGTCAGCATGCCGACTGCACGCTCCCTCCAAAATTGCCACATCTGTGTAACAAATCTGCACACTTCAGAGTGGCCTTTTCTTGTAGGCAGCCTAAAGCACTATCTAGGTCAGGCCAGGGCAATTATTTTGACTCGGGGGCCAAATTTTGAGAAAAAAATGTGTCTGGGGCCGGTATATCTATTTTTAGGAAAACTAATATAAAACCTCACAATAAAGTCTGATTGAATGCTAAAAATGTTATGACAGACCGCCTTAAAAACGGAATTTAAATATTTTCTATGAACGATAAAACCCTGAATATTGACAACACATGAACGTCACACCTCCTCTCAATCGACATATTTTAAAATCAAGCCAAATGCAACAAATATGCAACAAACACAGCGAAATATGAACGCGAAGGGTACAAAAACAAAAAACATATATATCTGACACATCACTAAGCTTTAGAACTTTCTTGTAAAAATCTCCTTCTGCGTCTGTCCCTGACACTCACATTTCAGGCTGGCCGCTCTGGAAACACTCTGTGGAAACGCTCCCCACCCACACTGCTTGGTGCCTCGTCTGAGCTGCTGTGACGTAGATTACCATAGTCACTAGTAGGGTTGTACGGTATACGGGTATTAGTATAGTACCGCGATACTAATGAATCATATTCGGTACCATACCGCCTCTGAAAGTACCGGTCCGCCAAACCCTAAGATTTTTTGTTAAAATTAAGCCAATAATGCAATTTTTTCCGGTCCCCTTTATTTAGAAAAGTATCGAAAAGTACCAAAAAGTATCAAAATAATATTGGCATCGGGACAACACTAATCACTAAGAAATCATGCAAAAGTACAGATTCCAACCATTGAAATACATTGTATAGTTGAAGACTTATGGTCATTTGAAAACATCAATGCACATCATAATGGCAGCTACAGTTTCCATTTTAAAGATCTAAAAAAAATATTTGGGAATGTCCGGCGGGCCAGATTGAAAAGCTTAACAGGCCGCATGTGGCCCCTGGTCCTTAATTTACCTAGGTATGATCTAGGTCGTCCTTAGACAAGCCTTCCAACGTTGTCTCCAGTCATCCTGGTTCTCCATACATCTGGCCAGCTCGTTGGTGCTTTGTGCTCCCGCATCATTCTTGAGTACATCCACATGTGTAACAGTGGGACGTCCTTGTGACTGGTGCCCATGTGTTGGCTCCCACTGTACCAGTTTGCTGGCTGGCAGCTCCTGGTGTCTTTGGCAGTGTCCTGCTAGTCTCGGTCTCCCGGCTGCTATTTTGTCGCTCACCCTTATGTATTCCAGCATACAGATTGTCGTTGGTAACATGTGTACACTTGCTGATGTTGAGCACTACACGTAGCATTCCGGTGTAGAGACTTCTGCAGGGTTGGCTTCAGGGTCCAGCATTCACTGCCATATTGGAGAACAGATTCCACAGTCTGTGCAATAATCATGCTGTTCAATCAGCATCTTGATATGCCACACCTGTGAAGTGAGATGGATTATCTTGACAAAGACGAAATGCTCACTAACACAGATTTATGGACAATATTTGAGAGGAATAGGTCTTTTGTGTCCATAGTAAAAGTTTTAGATCTTTGAGTTCAACTTATGAAACATGGGAGCAAAAACAAAAGTGTTGCGTTTATGTTTTTGTTCAGTGTAGTTTCGACTTAACTCTTGTGTGGTGTTCGGGTCTGTGGGACCCTTTTTTAATTTGCTATTAAAAGAAAATTATACAATTAATTCATCTTTCAAACTGAGACTCACTGACTTTGGCTAATTTTCTGTGAAGAACATATGTCAGAATACATATTTAATGACAACACACCATACACCCCCCCGACACATTTCTATTACATATAAGATGTCGGGGTCCACTGGACCCGTGGCTAATAGAAGTTCAAGGTTCAAGGTTCAACTTTATTGTCCAAGCGGGGAAATTTGTCTTGGGCACAGTGCATCATTGCTTTCTTAACATACCCAAAAACAACAGAACAAAAACACAAGCACAGATACAACCACAACCATACAACTAACATTTAAACATCAGAACATGGAGCTTGATAGACATAGGTGGCACTTTGATGTAGGCATAAAATCTACAGTATGGAGATAAAGATAAAGTACCAGTGTGCATTGCACTAGAGCTCATGGATAAAGTGCTGTGTGCTAAAGTGCTTAGTTCTAAAGTGCTATGTGCTAAAGTGCTATGTGCTAAAAAAGTGCTAACCTATGTATTAACATTCTATTGCACATTGTTGGTCAGCATAATGGAGGCTGGGACAAATGATAATTTAAGGCGGTTAGATTTGCATAGTGGGACCCGGAGTCTTCTCCCTGATGGCATGGTTCCATATTCAGGGAAGAGTGGCTGTTGTGAGTTGGAAATAATTTTCTTGGCTTTTTTCCTAACTGCCTGCTCATAGATGCTCTGTATTGGCTCATATTCTTTCCTCCCTACGATTTTCATTGCCGTTTTATGCATGCCGGCCAGTTTGCTTTTTAGGTTAACGGTTAGGTTGCCAAACCATGAGGTGATCCCGTATCTAATGAAGCTCTCTACAATGGCATGGTAGAAAATCATCATGATGTGGCTGCTTACGCCGTACAATCTTAATCTTCGCAAAAAATATATCCTCTGTTGCAGTCTATTGCACAGTTTGTCAATATGTGTCTTCCAGCAGAGAAGATTATCAATATGAACCCCTAAATATTTATATGAGGATACCTGGGTGATTTCCTGATTTTTGATGACCACTGGCTCATGGTCAGTCACTTTCCTCGGATCCAAAACCATTTCCTGTGTCTTGGTCACATTTAGAATAAGATGGTTGGTATCACACCACCTAATAAATAGGTCTATCTCGTCTTGGTACACAGAGGGGTCCGTATCCTTGTGTAGAAGGCTTAGGAGCACGGTATCGTCCGCAAATTTCACCATACAATTGTTAGGGTGCACAGTCCTACAATCATTGGTATTGTAGGACTGTATTGTGTATGTATGTATGTATGTATGTATATATTGTATTGTATGCGTGTGTACCACACGCATACAACACACACACACACACACATACTGACACACACACTGACACACACACACACAGCAGGCCTAGACAGGAGGAGTACAGAGTGTAGGTACACAGAACATCAGAGGGTCAAATGTGCGAGAAAATGAGAGCAGACAGTGTTGACCAACAGTGTTGCAACCTTGTGTGGGAACCGCAGGTGCAGAAACACAAAAGAAGAATCCCTGTGGGATGCAGAAACTGGCAGATACATTTTTTGTGCAACGTTCATATTGTTGTTACTCAGCCAGCGTTTGTGGGTCTGATGGACCCGTTGCATTTTGTGGCTTTTAATGCCTCACAATCAAACTCTTTTATGTTAAAATACTAAACAGATGTTTACCTTATCCCAATAAACATCTGTTCAGCATTTTAACATAAACGTGTTTGATTGTGAGGCATTAAAAGCCACAAAATGCAACGGGTCCATCAGACCCACAAATGCTGGCTGAGTAACAACAATATGAACATTACACAAGGGTTAATTACCAGTTTCCTGTATTTTGCAATAAATTCTGTCTAGCGCTCTTATTTTTTTCACCACTTTCCCTCTGGTTTGATTGCTGTTTTTCTAGCCTTTTTTACTGGTTGGCAACTAGACAACAAAGCTGTCCTTGGTTGTTAATCAGCAGGCTTCTTATGCCATCCCTGTCCTCTGGACGGAGCTGGATAAATTTTGCTGTGTACCTAAACGTGCTGCATAGCTTTTCCTATGCTTCCAGTGCGCTTCGTTGCTGCACTGTTTTTGTGGCGTTTTTACCCTAATAAACGGGTTTTTCAGCTGCACTTTGCATGCTGTCTCTGTATCCTGGGGTCCAGATCAACACAGGCCGTGACAATGGGATTTGTGTTATAAGTGGTAAAGCAAATGATATCCCATTTATAACTAATTCAATCTTTACAATCCACCCCTGGTCTAGATAGGGTTTTTTTCAGAACACACCAGCAGTTTAAAGAGTGTAAATGATTATTTTATTTTTTGTGAACTTAAAAAGTTTCTTATTGGTTGACATGCAACATTAATTGTTCTAGTTTGAAGCGGAATTATTGATCTCTATAAAGCACAATGCTTTCAACTTGTATGTGTCCTTTTTACATGTATTTTATCAGAAGGCTTACATTATGAAGGGGTTTACCTGACACATGACACGTAACAAATTGTGTGTGTGTGTGGGGGGGGGGGGTGCACTATCCACTTTAGCCGCCAGATGGAAATCGGGAAGCTCGGGCATCCCTACTGATGAGACTGCCGCCCCCATCCCCCGGACCGGAACAAACGGAAGAAACTGAATTAATTACCGGTAATACATGAATGAGCTTTTGTCGCGTCAAATTCTGTCTTAAAGGAGACAGGCTTACACAATATTGTTGAAGCAAGTACCGTATTTTTCGGACTATAAGTCGCAGTTTTTTTCATAGTTTGGCCGGGCTCCAGTGCGACTTATATATGTTTTTTTCCTTCTTAATTATGCATTTTCGGCAGGTGCGACTTATACTCCGGTACGACTTATACTCCGAAAAATACGGTAACTATTTTAAGTAATTGCCACGCAATATGTGTAGACACAAGGGCATAACAAAAAAATAGGTCTGTAAAAGTTAACTTGTTAAGGCATGTGATTAATTCCAAAATGTGTCTAACTAATCACTTTTGACGCAATTTGTTTTGACCGCACACATTCCCTTACTTTTTCCGCGGATGGTTATCTGAAGGGCGGCTCTGGTTGTTTTATACAGGGGCGTCAAACTCATTTTAGCTCAGGGGCCGCATGGAGGAAAATCTATGCACGCGCGGGACGGACTATTAAAATCATGGCGTTAAAACAAAAAAAATAAAGACAACTTCAGATTATTTTCTTTGTCTTACTTTTGGCCAAAAATAGAACAAACACATTCTGAAAATATTACAATAAAAATATAGAAAAAAATACCGGCAGCGGTAAAGTTTAGATCCATGAAGGAAAGAACAAAGTAAATGAATGCTTATAATTGAATACATTTACATATGCAATTGTTTTCTTTCGTATTGTTTTTTTTAATGAATTAACGTTCATGACAACTTTTTTCCAAAACACAATATAGAATGTGAGATATAACAGGATTATGCATACATTTATCATTTGTTTTCAAAACGGTGACAAAAAAGTGGGACCCCAAAAATTTACCGTGGGACCCCATTTTTATGACTTGATGGTGTCCCTGAAAATTCCTAGCTCCAGCACTGATGGAGTATTGGTGCGTACAAAACAGCAGCAGGCGGCTGTGGCCTGCGGGCTGGTTCTAATACTAATCAAATATCATCCCCGGGGCCATAGATAATTCTTGGCTTTGACACGTAGGTTATACAGTATTGTCAGTGATCAGATCAATGCATACGCCTGTGCAACTCCCACTGGTAAGATCAGTGTGAAATTTTGTTTCAAAATACGCCCTGACAATATTTTAGATCGTGCTGTAAGGAAGTTTTGAGATGATAAAGAATAGAGATGTCCGATAATATCGGACTGCCGACATTATCGGCCGATAAATGCTTTAAAATGTAATATCGGAAATTATCGGTATCGGTTTCAAAAAGTAGAATTTATGACTTTTTAAAACGCCGCTGTACGGAGTGGTACACGGACGTAGGGAGAAGTACAGAGCGTCAATAAACCTTAAAGGCACTGCCTTTGCGTGCCGGTCCAATCACATAATACCTACGGCTTTTCACACACAGAAATGAATGGAACACATACTTGGTCAACAGCCATACAGGTCAAACTGAGGGTGGCCGTATAAACAACTGTAACACTGTTACAAATATGCGCCACACTGTGAACCCACACCAAACAAGAATGACAAACACATTTCGGGAGAACATCCGCACCGTAACACAACAGAACAAATACCCAGAAACCCTTGCAGCACTAATTCTTCCGGGACGCTACAATATATACCCCCCCAACTCCGCCCACCTCAACCTCCTCATGCTCTCTCAGAGAGAGCATGTTCCAAATTCCAAGCTGCTGTTTTGAGGCATGTTAAAAAAATAATGCACTTTGTGACTTCAATAATAAATATGGCAGTGCCATGTTGGCATTTTTTTTCCATAACTTAAGTTTATTTGTTTTGGAAAACCTTTTTACATTGTTTAATGCATCCAGCAGGGCATCACAACAAAATTAGGCATAATAATGTGTTAATTCCACGACTGTATATATCGGTTTCGGTTGATATCGGAATCGGTAATTAAGAGTTGGACAATATCGGATATCGGCAAAAAAGCCATTATCGGACATCTCTAATAAAGAATATGCACAAAAAATGTTTGTATGCCATTTTGATATTAGAATTGCTAAGATTCTTCTCCTTCATTCAATTTAAGTAAATACAGTCTTGGCCATGGGTACCCATTGTTCACTGGGCGTTTGGACCCTCACCGCTACACCCTCCCGATGGCGGGCCGTCAGTGTTGGCCAACTCACTGCCCTTCTCCTCCTCATAGCTTCTAGCTCAACTCCTTTCTCCTATTCCATAGCCGACATGAGGCTCCTTCTGCTGTCTTTCTCGTCTTACCTGTGACTCCAATGGCTGTTGGCGTTCTCCACACTGACTGGGCAAGGAATCCTCGACAGCGCACCTCGACCAGAAACAGCCACGCATGCCGTGCTTTCTCCCTCTATTCATGCAAGAGGTCCTTATGTTTGGCAATCTTTCTTTCAAAGGCCTGTTCACACCCCTCTTCCCATGGAACTGTAAGTTCTATTAGGATGATCTATTTTCCTACATCCGACCACAGCACCACATCCGGCTTTAGGGCTGTCTGGACAATCTGGGGGAACTGCAGCCTTTCCTGCAGATCGACCTTCATTTCCCATGATTAAGCCTTTTGTAGCGGATTGTTTTTTATTGTTGGTGGTGGCTTTTCTCCCTCTCTCACACTCTCAATTGCTCTTTTTCCGAAGGGGTTGGCGTTTCTGCCTTCGTTCCTGCTCTAGGGTGTTAGCAAGTGTCTTGAGGGCCTTGTCATGGTGCCATCTGTACCTTCCTCGGCTGAGAGCTGTTTTATATCCGGACAAGACGTGTGCCTCGGTGCCCCTCTCCCCACAAAGCAGGCATAAGACATTAAAACAATGTTGAGAACTTGTTGAATTAGGTTGCTCAAAAAGGTTCATTGTCTTTTTCATATACTTGTTTAAATGTTCTTGTAATCAGACCATTTTTTTGGTATATTAGTTAAGTGGTCCCCAACCACCGGTCCGTGACGCATTTACCGTATTTTTCGGACTATAAGGGTGCGCCTTATACTCAGGAGCGACTTATGTGTGAAATGATTAACACATTACCGTAAAATATCAAATAATATTATTTAGCTCATTAATTCAGGTGGAACCGGAGGGTGTGTTCTAACTATCGTGGGATCACACTCCTGAGCCTTCCCGGTAAGGTCTATTTGGGTGTACTGGAGAGGAGGCTACGCCGGATAGTCGTGGAACTGTGGACCAGCTCTATACTCTCGGCAGGGTCCTTGAGGGTGCATGGGGGTTTGCCCAACCAGTCTACATGTGTTTTGTGGACTTGGAGAAGGCATTCGACCGTGTCCCTTGGGAAGTCCTGTGGGGAGTGCTCAGAGAGTATGGGGTATCGGACTGTCTGATTGTGGCAGTCCGCTCCCTGTATGCTCAGTGCCAGAGCTTGGTCCGCATTGCCGGCAGTAAGTCGGACACATTTCTAGTGAGGGTTGGACTCCGCCAAGGCTGCCCTTTGTCACCGATTCTGTTCATAACTTTTATGGACATAATTTCTAGGCGCAGTCAAGGCGTTGAGGGGCTGCAGGATTAGGTCTCTGCTTTTTGCAGATGATGTGGTCCTGATGGCTTCATCTGGCCAGGATCTTCAGCTCTCACTGGATCGGTTCACAGCCGAGTGTGAAGCGACTGGGATGAGAATCAGCACCTCCAAGTCCGAGTCCATGGTTCTCGCCCGGAAAAGGGTGGAGTGCCATCTCCGGGTTGGGGAGGAGATCTTGCCCCAAGTGGAGGAGTTCAAGTACCTAGGAGTCTTGTTCACGAGTGAGCGAAGAGTGGATCGTGAGATCGACAGGCGGATCGGTGCGGCGTCTTCAGTAATGTGGACGCTGTATCGATCCGTTGTGGTGAAGAAGGAGCTGAGCCGGAAGGCAAAGCTCTCAATTTACCGGTCGATCTACGTTCCCATCCTCACCTATGGTCATGAGCTGTGGGTTATGACCGAAAGGACAAGATCACGGGTACAAGCGGCCGAAATGAGTTTTCTCCGCCGGGTTGTGGGGCTCTCCCTTAGAGATAGGTTGAGAAGCTCTGCCATCCGGGAGGAGCTCAAAGTAAAGCCGCTGCTCCTCCACATCGAGAGGAGCCAGATGAGGTGGTTCGGGCATCTGGTAAGGATGCCACCCGAACGCCTCCCTATGGAGGTGTTTAGGGCACGTCCGACCGGTAGGAGGCCACGGGGAAGACCCAGGACACGTTGGGAAGACTATGTGTCCCGGCTGGCCTGGGAACGCCTCGGGATCCCCCGGGAAGAGCTGGATGAAGTGGCTGGGGAGAGGTCTGGGCTGCCCTGCTTAGGCTGCTGCCCCCGCGACCCGACCTCGGATAAGCGGAAGAAGATGGATGGATGGATGGGTAACACTTTAGTATGGGGAACATATTCTAAGTAACAAATACTTAATTAAGAGTTAATTGGTTAGGGTTATGTTTAGAGGGTTACTGGTTGTATAATAAGGCCATGCAGAATAAAGCATTAATAACTACTTAATAATGATAAATTAAGAGCTAATATGTTACTAATTTGCATGTTAATAAGCAATTCATTAATGGTGAATATGTTCCCCATACTAAAGTGTTACCAATAATTTATAAACAACTGCATTTTCTTCGACTTAACTTTTGCCTGTCCCACTAGACCAGTGGTTCTTTACCTTGTTGGAGGTACCGCACCCCGCCAGTTTCATATGCGCATTCACCGAACCCTTCTTCAGTAAAAAATATATATCTTTTTTTTTTTTTCAAATTCAAGACAAAGTTATGTTTTTTTTACGGGTGCACAAAATGAACCATGCTTGAACATCACCTTGTTCAAAGAACAAAACCAACACAGTGCATGAACTCACAACAAATTACACACCTGCAAATCAATCTGACTTCTGCTGTTGCCGTATCCATAATACGCCGATATGGACAAGTTTTTATTTACACAATGAGTCAGGTGTGTCTCGACATTCGCGGCGGAGGGTCCGCCGAACCCCTGAGGCCGACTCACCGAACCCCTAGGGTTCGATCGAACCCAGGTTAAGAATCACTGCACTAGACACACCAATAATCTTGTTTATAGATGTACAATAAAACTCCTCTTTGGAAGTTGCCATTGGTTATAACTTTGTGCACATTAATGAACATAGAAAATATAAATGTCACAGATTGTAGCCAAAGGCTGATTTCCATCTGCATCTTATTGCAAAGAAACAAGCCCACAGGGCTCCCACTAATTCAGTGTTATAGTGAGTTGTATGTTTCACGCATTTAGTTTTGCTGCATTTAAGTAGAAAGCCGGGCCATTAAACTGATGCCTTCATTAAACCGGTGCGTGGTGCAAAAAAAAGGTTGGGGACCACTGTATTAGATGGAATCTTTACCTGACATGTCTGCAGTCTTCTTCAGAACGGTTACCTGACCACTGTGACATGTTTCCTATCAGCTGTTCTTCTTCGACAGTCGAAACATGTCAGGTAAAGATTCCATCTAATATACCAAAAAAAATGGTCTGATTACAAGAAAATTTAAACAAGTTCTTGAATTGGGTCCTGACATTGAGCAACTCAAACCTAACATTGAAACATGCTTTTTGATGACGTTGAACAATGTTGGGGTCTGACGTTGATTTGACCATTGAATTTTGGTCATTTCCCAACCAATATTCTACAACATGCACTCTGACGACGTTTATTCAATGTCAGGTTGTGACGTTGATTTGACCATTGAAATTTGGTTATTTCCCTATCAACAACGTGAATCCAACATTAGACATCAACGTTGTCTTAATTTAATTTGAATTTGCAACATTGTTTCAAAATCTGTTTTAAAGGACATGTTCGTATAAGCAACGTTGTACCAATGTCTTGTGCTTGCTAGGTCCTATCTCATACCCCATGTGTGCAGGTTTGTTGGAGTTGGAAGTGTGTCATAGACCGATCTTAGCAGGAAAGAAATGCGGAACGGCTCCGGTTTCCATAGTTTCGAGCAGGTGATTTTCTTCCGGGGTCCCACTTGGTCCAGGCTCTTTGAACTTAATTTCACTGCCCTTGACTGTCGTCTGTACCTCCTCCTGGAAAACGGTGTGATAGGATGAATTTCTATCTATGTTTACCAAGAATAGTGCATATAGGACAAACATAGCCAAGTAACATAAACCTCTCGGACTGTACCATAAATACTTCGCCACACAGATATGTTCCAAGATAGGTACACATCAGTCAAGTCTGACAACCACCTGTTTTCACAGTGAATTCAGTGTATAAAGGTTCCAGGATAAGACACCAATGTATTTCTTGCAATTGCCTGTCTGTGCCATGTCATGCTTACATTATATATATATATATATATATATATGTTTATGTTTATGTTTAATATCTGTGTGATGTCACTTTTAATGTAAAGGCCGAAATGATACAAGCTCGATATACATTGTATGGTAACTTCCCCATATTCTAGTCTGGTTCCTTATTTGTGTCAAGTGTCCTAGCATTACCTACTATCATTATGCAAACAATTTACTGTGATTAATCATAATTATTCAAAAGTGTTATCAATATGATAAAAAAAAAAGCATTTGATACATGTTTTTATTGATTGTAATAAGGAATGAGTACCTTACACGTTACCAAATCCCGGTACTTGTGTGTGTGTGTGTTCATCCATCCATCCATTTTCTACCGCATATTCCCTTTTTGGGGTTGCCGGAGCCTATCTCAGCTACAATCGGGCGGAAGGCGGGGTACACCCTGGACAAGTCGCCACCTCATCGCAGGGCCAACACAGATAGACAGACAACATTCACACTCACATTCACACACTAGGGCCAATTTAGTGTTGCCAATCCAGGTGCATGTTTTTGGAAGTGGGAGGAAGCCGGAGTACCCGGAGGGAACCCACGCAGTCACGGGGAGAACATGCAAACTCCACACAGAAAGATCCCTAGCCCGGGATTGAACCCAAGACTACTCAGGACCTTCGTATTGTGAGGCAGATGCACTAACCCCTCTTCCACCGTGCTTCCCTGTGTGTTCATGTGATAATCAATTTTAATATGAGATTACATTTTTTTAATAAACATTTAACACATCACTAGTAATGACAACTGTGCTGTCCAGTTGTTACTTACACTTCTGAGTCACATTTGGAAGTATGCATTAATTTCAGTTTGTCCTAGGGTGTGTTGTTGCAGTCAGGAAGTGGCCTTTGCCATTAAATTAAATGTGCAAGTCTTGACTTTTGTTGAGCTCTACAAAGTGTTTGTGCAGTAAGTGTTGATTTTTTTTTACACGCCAGCTGTTTGATTGTAACATGCATCTTAGTTGTGCTTTTGTTTACCTAATTTGGAGATGTTGCATTAGCCTGTAAACCCGCCCATGCTAATCAGTGGAATGCATAGGTATGTCCAATGTACAAAACCCAAAACCACTGAAGTTGTCACGCTGCGTAAATCGTAAATAAAAGCAGAATACAATATTTGCAAATGATTTTCAACCTATATTAAACTGAATAGACTGAAAAGACAAGATACCTTATGTTCGAACAGGAAAACTTTGTTATTTTTTTGTAAATGTTAGCATTTGGAATATGATGCCTGCAACATGTTTAAAAAAAAAACTGGCACAAGTGGCAATTAAGACTGAGAAAGTTGAGGAATGCTTATGAAAGGTACATACAGGTTTTGGAGCAACATATGTTGCCATCCAAGCAACGTTATGATGGACGCCCCTGCTTATTTCAGCAAGACAATGCCAAGCCAGGTGTTACAACAGTGTGGCTTCATAGTAAAAGAGTGTGGGAACTAGACTGGCCTGCCTGTAGTCCAGACCTGTCCCCAACTGAAAATGGGTGGCGCAATATGAAGCCTAAAATACCACAATGGAGGCCCCCGGACTGTTGAACAATTTAAACTGTACATCAAGCAAGAATGGGAAATAATTCCACCTGGAAAAACTTCAAAAAATGGTCATCTCAGTTCCCAAACGGTTACTGAGTGTTTTTAAAAGGAAAGGCCATGTAACACAGTGGTAAAAATGCCCCTGTGCCAACTTTTTTGCAATGTTTTACTGCCATTAAATTCTAAGTTAATGATTATTAGCAAAAAAATAAAAAATTCTCAGTTCGAACATTAAATATCTATGTCTTTGCAGTCTATTCAATTGAATATAAGTTGAAAAGTATTTGCAAATCATTGTATTCTGTTTTTATTTTACGAATTACACAACGTGCCAACTTCACTGGTTTTGGGTTTTATAAATGATCACTAAGCTCGCTCGCTTGAAAAGTGGAGTATTGCCTTTTTAAGTGATTTATATCCAGCATGATTGTTTTGTTACATTACACAGAGGCAGTCCGCTATGAATACGCCTTTTTGCCCGCCAAGTTCTTGAGCCAGTGACGTCACATGCAATCCAAGTGTAGAACATTGGCGCAAAATTTACTTTTTATAACTAATAAAGACTACTATTTGTGCCCCCACTTCAGTTACTACCTCAATATTTGACCACCACTGTGGTCGGAGGCACAAATTATCATGTAAGCGGCCAGAAACTGGCATATGCTGACTGTGAGTCAGTTATAATAGGCTAATTTGACAATTTAAAAGACATAATTTCTTAATGACAACTCACAAACTCATGGCCACGACCTATCTAAAGACAAGGCTTAGAATATAATTGCACAATTAATCTAAAATGTTCAAGTACAGCAACCTACTGAAAGTGACTTGATGACTTAATAGCGTTTTTTTTCCAGCTCGGCATGCAAGTCTGCGTTGTTAATATAATCACAAGTCTTTATTTATCTATGTTCTGACTAGAATCTGTGCTATTATAGATAAATGAGTAAAACAACTAATACAAATTGGATATTAAGGGAAAGCTAGCAATGCTTTGATACAGCATACACCAGCAATGTTATGATGCCCACTTACACACACACACATACACACATTGTATAACAGTATTTTCTGACCACAACACAGGTGTGTAAAAAAAGCTATAAAGTCCTGTTGAAGTACCATATAACAAAAGCTACACATCGAGACCATGTAATACAGTTCTCCCACGCACTCAAACACACACAAAAACAACACAAAGCGTACACAAGACTAATTATACCCCAGCACTGCCTGAGGTGCATATTGGGTTCTTGCAGCAGTAGCAACCATTGCAACAGATCTATCAATCATTTTGCTGGCATCACAGCTTGTCTACCTCTTGTGGTCCTTCTCCTTGTTCCACAGTTCTTTGTTTTTCTTTTCTCTGACTCACTACCTTGCATCTGCACTGTTTTAGACAATGGGGTGTTTGGGGACGACGACACGAAATCATAAAACAAGAAAACCATTTTTCGATTATGGCATCACGCATCATGCTGTATTATAATAACCCTGCATGAATGCAAACCTCAATAAGGACCCTGAACGGATAGGGGAGGGTGTCGCCAACTGAGCGAGCAAACTCAAGAGTGTCAAGACTTGGACTATGGCGTGGTTTGTTCTCCCGTGGTGCAAATGAACATTTGGACCAGACATGGCGTGAAGGTGAAGACACATTTAATTTTACTATAACAAAAAGAACAAACTAAAGGCGCGCACAAGGCGGAAGTACAAACTTGACAAAAGAAACCAATACTTGCACGTGGGCAAAAAACTAAGGACATGAACATGAATCGAAAAAACTTACTTGGACAAGGCATGAAGTACGCAGAGGTAAACAGAGTGTGATAGGGGTATGATGTCGCCAGACAGACAGCCTGGCAACTGGAAGCTTAAATAATAGTGACATGATTAAAGACAGGTGCGTGAGTCGTGAGGGCAGGTGAAAACTAATGGGTTGCTATGGTGACAAACACGAGTGCACAATGAGTCCAAACGTGGAACAGGTGAAACTAATGGGTAACTTTGGAAACAAGACAAGGGAGTGAAAAGCCAGAAACTAAAGAGTCCAATAACTAAACAAAACAAAACATGACATGACTAAAACAAAACATGATTACACAGACATGACAAAGAGAAGGGGACCGGCAACCCACAGTACGTTAATGCAGGTCACATACGTCTAGGCCAGGCCTGGGCAATTATTTTGAGAATAAAAATGTGTCTGGGGGCCGGTATATCTATTTTTTTAGGAAAACTAATACAAAACCTGACAATTAAGTCTGATTGAATGCTATAAATGTTATGACAGACCGCCTTAAAAACGGAATGGAATATTTAATTTTCTATGAACGATACAACCCTGAATATTGAGAACATATGAATGTCACACCCCCTCTCAATCAACATATTTTACAATCAAGCCACACCCACACTGCTTGGTGCCTGGTCTGACCTGCTGTGACATAGATTACCATAGTAACTAGTAGGGTTATACGGTATACAGGTATTAGTATAGTACTAGTGAATCATATTCAATGTCAATCAATCAATCAATGTTTATTTATATAGCCCGAAATCACAAGTGTCTCAAAGGGCTGCACAAGCCACAACGACATCCTCGGTACAGAGCCCACATAAGGGCAAGGAAAAACTCACCCCACTGGGACGTCGATGTGAATGACTATGAGAAACCTTGGAGAGGACCGCATATGTGGGTAACCCCCCCCCCTCTAGGGGAGACCGAAAGCAATGGATGTCGAGTGGGTCTGACATAATATTGTGAGAGTCCAGTGCATTGTGGATCCAACATAATAGTAAGAGTCCAGTCCATAGTGGGGCCAGCAGGAAACCATCCCGAGCGGAGATTGGTCAGCAGCGCAGAGATGTTCCCAACCGATGCACAGGCGAGCGGTCCACCCCGGGTCCCGACTCTGGACAGCCAGCACTTCATCCATGGCCACCGGACCTGTGTCCCCCCTCGACAAGGGAGAGGGGGGAGCAGAGGAGAAAGGAAAAGAAACGGCAGATCAACTGGTCCAAAAAAAGGGGGGTCTATTTAAAGGCTAGAGTATACAAATGAGTTTTAAGATGGGACTTAAATGCTTCTACTGAGGTAGCATCTCTAACTGTTACCGGGAGGGCATTCCAGAGGACTGGAGCCCGAATAGAAAACTATAGCCTGCAGACTTGTTTTGGGCTCTGGGAATCACTAATTAGCCGGAGTTCTTTGAACGCAGATTTCTTGCCGGGACATATGGTACAATACAATCGGCAAGATAGGCTGGAGCTAGACCGTGTAGTATTTTATACGTAAGTAGTAAAACCTTAAAGTCGCATCTTAAGTGCACAGGAAGCCAGTGCAGGTGAGCCAGTATAGGCGTAATATGATCAAACATTCTTGTTCTTGTCAAAAGTCTAGCAGCCGCATTTTGTACCAACTGTAATCTTTTTATGCTAGACATAGGTAGACCCGAAAATAATACGTTACAGTAATCGAGACGAGACGTACAGTACCCTAACCCTAACCCGAACGCATGAATAATGATCTCAGCGTCACTAATGGATAAAATAGAACAAATTTGATCGATATTACGGAGATGAAAGAAGGCCGTTTTAGTAACACTCTTAATGTGTGACTTAAAGGAGATAATTGGGTCGAAGATAATACCCAGATTCTTTACTGAGTCGCCTTGTGTAATTGTTTGGTTGTCAAATGTTAAGGTGGTATTATTGAATAAATGTCGGTATCTAGCAGGACCGATGATCAGCATTTCCGTTTTCTTGGCGTTGAGTTGCAAGAAGTTAGGGTTAGGGTTTTTAGGGGCATGTAGAGTTGGTGTCTTTAGCATAACAGTGAAAGCTAACACCGTATTTGCGTATGATGTCGCCTAGCGGCAGCATGTAAATGCTAAGGAGTGCAGGGCCAAGAACCGAACCCTGAGGAACTCTGCACGTTACCTTAACATAGTCCTAGGTCACATTGTTATGGGAGACGCACTGCATCCTGTCAGTAAGATAAGAGTTAAACCACGACAAGGCTAAGTCTGACATACCAATACGTTTTTTGATACGCTCTAATAAAATATTATGATCAACGGTATCGAAAGCAGCGCTAAGATCAAGAAGCAGCAACATGGATGACGCATCAGAATCCATCGTTAGCAATAGATCATATTCGGTACCATACCGCCTCTGAAAAGTACCGGTCCGCCGCACCCTACGATATTTTGTTAAAATAAAGCCAATAATGCAATTTTTTCTGGTCCCCTATATTTAGAAAAGTACCGAAAAGTATCTAAATAATATTGGTATCAGGACAACACTAGTCACTAAAATATCATGCAAAAGCATAGAACCATATAAATACTTTGTATAGTTCAAGACTTACGGTCATTAGAAAACATCACTGCACATCATAATGGCAGCTACACTTTCCATCTTAAAGATGTACAATAATTATTTGGGAATGCCCGGCGGGCCAGATTGAAAAGTTTAACGGGCTGCATGTGGCCCCCGGGCCTTAATTTGCCCAGGTCTGGTCTAGACCAAGGGTCGGCAACGCAAAATGTTGAAAGAGCCATATTGGACCAAAAATACTAATAAAAATCTGTCTGGAGCCGTAAAAAATGTAGAAGCCTTTTATAAATGATATAATGAAGTCAACACATGATATAAGTGTCTATATTAGCCTGCTATCAAAATATTTGGTGACTATTCTACCCATTTTTACAACATTGGAAAACATTAGTAAAACGCAGGCTTCTCAGAGGGTGAGATAACTCCTCTAAATGACTGGCTTAGAATGGCCAAAGGTATAGACGTGTGTGTGTGTCCAAGTTAAAGGAAATGGCGGGCTGTCTCCTTTGAATGGATTTATAACAATCTATACAAGCTGGATTACATTTGCTGTGGTCTATAACGGCACACAAACCACTATCAGAAATGCAGACACTATTAAATATAGATAATCTGTCATGAGAAATGCAAATATAAATTAAACACAGAGGACATACTGTAAGTAAAGGAAATTAAATGAGCTCAAATGTACCTACAAATGAGGCATAATGATGCAATATGCACATAAAGCTAGCTTAAATAGCATGTTAGCATTGGTTATCTTGCAGTCATGCACTGACCAAACATGCCTGATTAGCCCTCCACACAAGTCAATAACATCAACAAAACTCACCTTTGTGCATTCACGCACAGAATAAAACGTTTGGTGGACAAAATGAGACAAAGAATGAATGGCATAAAACACATCTCTCTCTGGCATCGTTGAAGAAAGTTATACATGTAAACAAACTACGGCGAGTTCAAGGACCACCAAAATTAGTAGGACAAAACGACGCCCGCCAAATACTCTCATCAGAGAATCATGTTTAATATAAACAGTGGGATTTCTAACAATTCTGGGAGGTTTGTGTCATGTTGTCCTTCTACAGAAACCCTTTTAAAACAAAAATATATTTTTTGCCCCATATTTTTCTATTTTCATACATTTTTGAAAAAGCTCCAGGGAGCCACTCGAGCCGCAGGTTGCAGACCCCCGGTCTAGACTCTTCATGCCACCAAACACACTCAGGAAGTAGTTGTAGAAAGTATTTTTGAGTGAGAGTGAAAAGGTATTCTTCTCTTTACCGCAAAGCATGCTCCTCCATCTTTTTGTATTGCTGTATTACACAAAGGTATTAGGATATGATAGGATAAGATAAGACTTTATTCATCCCGAAATGGGGCAATTATGTGGTTGTAGTGCAGATTCAGAAATCCATGAAAATAAGGTAAAAAACACATAATACAAAGAACATAAAAGACATTAACAGTATACAGCTAAGTAAAACACAACGAAAAAGCAAAAAATAGGCAATAAATTATACATATTGCGTTCATATGATTGCACCAAGCATAGACAAACAACAAACTAAAACAAAAACAATTTTAACACCCACATACTGTACACTGCGATGGCTTCTGCGGTGCTTTACGCCATTGTCTGTTGGAGTAGGGCATTGCACAACCAGAGACAGGAACTGACCCAACAAAGCACCCGTCCTAGGCTGCCCACTAGCCCCCGGCCAAAGTTCGATCTGCGCGGATGAGCGATATTTCGTCTAGGGAGACGTATTGTCCATCCCGATGCTCAACGCCGGCTCTGCACCCTCGTCTCTTCGTCCGCATCTCCTCCGGTTTATCAACGCGGCAGAAAACCAGCAGTTGGTCTCCGGTGTAATCATGGCCACGACCAAAAAGCTCCCCCGAGCAGATGCAAATGTTCACAAAGAGCAGCACAGAAGTCACAAAACCCTTGTTGCGCAGTCCCTAATGGGCCTGAACCAAAAGGCAAAACAAAAACAAGAGGGAAATTATTCAGCGAATGAATTTGACTCATTTTTTAATTTAATTCTGAATATGGGTACAATGGATGGATGGATTATTTTTCATGAAGAACCTTTTAGCATTTGAAGACTATTTTTGGAAGAAAACCCAGCTAGTACAAGCCTAACTTCAGTGAGACTTGCCAGATAAGTTAGCATGCCAGAAGCTTAAAGGCCTACTGAAATGCGATGTTCTTATTTAAACGGGGATAGCAGTTCCATTCTATGTGTCATACTTGATCATTTTGCGATATTGCCATATTTTTGCTGAAAGGAATTAGTAGAGAACATCGACGATAAAGTTTGCAACTTTTGGTCGCTGATAAAAAAGCCTTGCCTGTACCAGAAGTAGCAGACGATATGCGCGTGACGTCACAGGTTGTGGAGCTCCTCACATCTGCACATTGTTTACAATCATGGCCACCAGCAGCGAGAGCGATTCGGACCGAGAAAGCGACGATTTCCCCATTAATTTGAGCGAGGATGAAAGATTTGTGGATGAGGAAAGTGAGAGTGAAGGACTAGAGGGCAGTGGGAGCGATTCAGATAAGGAAGATGCTGTGAGAGGCGGGTGGGACCTGATATTCAGCTGGGAATGACTAAAACAGTAAATAAACACAAGACATATACTCTATTAGCCACAACACAACCAGGCTTATATTTAATATGCCACAAATTAATCCCGCATAACAAACACCTCCCCCCTCCCGTCCATATAACCCGCCAATACAACTCAAACACCTGCACAACACACTCAATCCCACAGCCCAAAGTACCGTTCACCTCCCCAAAGTTCATACAGCACATATATTTCCCCAAAGTCCCCAAAGTTACGTACGTGACATGCACATAGCGGCACGCACGTACGGGCAAGCGATCAAATGTTTGGAAGCCGCAGCTGCATGCGTACTCACGGTACCGTGTCTGCGTATCCATCTCAAAGTCCTCCTGGTAAGAGTCTCTGTTGTCCCAGTTCTCCACAGGCCAATGGTAAAGCTTGACTGTCATCTTCCGGGAATGTAAACAATGAAACACCGGCTGTGTTATCCGGCACAACAGTCAGGGGGTGCATTCTACGGCGGGGGTGCGTTATCTGGCACAACACCTGCCGCAATACACCGCTTCCCACCTACAGCTTTCTTCTTTGCTGTCTCCATTGTTCATTGAACAAATTGCAAAAGATTCACCAACACAGATGTCCAGAATACTGTGGAATTTTGCGATGAAAACAGACGACTTAATAGCTGGCCACCATGCTGTCCCAAAATGTCCTCTACAATCCGTGACGTCACGCGCAGGCGTCATCATACTGAGACGTTTTCAGCAGGATATTTTGCGCGAAATTTAAAATTGCACTTTAGTAAGCTAACCCGGCCGTATTGGCATGTGTTGCAATGTTAAGATTTCATCATTGATATATAAACTATCAGACTGCGTGGTCGGTAGTAGTGGGTTTCAGTAGGCCTTTAAAATGACCGTATTTTGAGGAAAATGATCATACATACCCGATTTGATATTGCAAAAGACCATTTGCTATAGTAAATCCTTAATACAGACGAGGGATATTTATATTCAATATGTTGTTGATACTGTTAAAATGTCAATAGTACCATTGTTCATACATGTCATCGGTGTCAGTATTGTATCGGCGGATCTCACTCATGGATGATCAGTATCTGAAGCGGCAACATACAACCCTGATGGGAACATCCCTGATACTGACCATGAATAGTAAGATCAGGGGTTATCAACGTTTCTTCCAGGTCAAAGACCCAAACTGATGGACAAACGGAGCAGGGACCACCCATTTGTATAAAATTATGTTTTAAATTTAACTGGTCCTAAAGGTACCTTGTTATAGGTACCTTTATAGGGGGTTATAGGCAGTATAGCTCGGTTGGTAGAGTGGCCGTGCCAGTAACGTGAGGGTTCCAGGTTCGATCCCCGCTTCCGTCATCCTAGTCACTGCCGATGTGTCCTTGGGCAAGACACTTTTCCCACCTGCTCCCAGTGCCACCCACACTGGTTTAAATGTAACGTAGATATTGGCTTTCACTATGTAAAGCGCTTTGAGTCACCAGAGAAAAAGCGCTATATAAAATATACTTTACTTCACTTCACTTATTGTGCAATACTTCCATCCATTCATCATCTTCCACGTATCCGAGGTCGGGTCGTGGGGACAGCAGACTAAACAGAGAAGCCCAGACTACCCTCTCCCCAGCTACTTCGCCCAGCTCTTCCCGGGGGGTTCCCAGGCCAGCCGGGAAACAGTCTCCCCAACGTGTCCTGGGTCTTCCCCGTGGCCTTCTACCGGTCGGTGGCGCCCTAAACACCTCCCCATGGAGGTGTCCAGGGGGCATCCTGGCCAGATGCCCCAACCATCTCACCTGCAATTGTGCAATACTAAAATATTGCAATCATACAGTATACTGTCGCTAATAGCTAGCTGGCAACTACAATTACTATTACAACTAGCTGAAAACCGTTGTGCTAATTACCGACTATTGGCACACTCATTAATAGCTCATAACTGACGCACTAACGGCTAGCTGACTATTCCTGTACTAATTGGAAGCTGACAATTGGTACTTGGGACAATGCACATTATTTAACATACCGTATTTTTCGGACTATAAGTCGCAGTTTTTTTCATAATTTGGAGCGACTTATGTGTGAAATTATTAACACATTACCATAAAATATCAAATAATATTATTTAGCTCATTCACGTAAGAAACTAGACGTATAAGATTTCATGGGATTTAGCGATTAGGAGTGACAGATTGTTTGGTAAACGTATAGCATGTTCTATATGTTATAGTTATTTGAATGACTCTTACCATAATATGTTACGTTAACATACCAGGCACGTTCTCAGTTGGTTATTTATGCCTCATATAACGTACACTTATTCAGCCTGTTGTTCACTATTCTTTATTTATTTTAAATTGCCTTTCAAATTCTTCTTCCTGTTGTTCACTATTCATTATGTATTTTAAATTGCCTTTCAAATGTCTATTCTTGGTGTTGGGTTTTATCAAATAAATTTCCCCAAAAAATGTGACTTATACTCCAGTACGACTTGTATATGTTTTTTTCCTTCTTTATTATGCATTTTCGGCAGGTGCGACTTATACTCCGGAGCGATTTTTAGTCCGAAAAATACGGAATGCAAATATGCAAAAATGTAGCCAAAGCCTAATTTTGTAGTCCCCGGCGGGTTGATTTTGCACACAAAGTCATTAAAAAATAGAAAAGTAAGACGGCACCAACATCAGACGTAAACAATACAATAAAATACATAGAATGTAGAGTGAATTGGCGCATTGATCGCTAGCTGACAATTTGTGCGCTTATTGTTATCTTACAACTGGCGCACTAATTGCTGTCAGACAACTAGCATACTAATCCCATGCGGACAACTGCCGCGCTAATTGCTAGCTGACAACTAGCCCACCAATCCCTTGCTGACAACCGTGCGCTAATCATCAGGACTCCTCTTCCCCCTCTCCGGGAAATTGCAAAAAGCCGCTGCCTGACCAGGGCTCAGAAAATCTGTAGAGACTCCTTCCACCCCCACCAAGGACTGTTTTCACTGCTGGACTCTAGAAAGAGGTTCCGCAGCCTCCGTAGCAGAACCTCCAGGTTCTGTAACAGCTTCTCCCCTCAGGCGGTAAGACTCTTGAACGCATCATAATAATCCACTCAATTCCCCCCTAAAAACGGATTAACTCATTGGAATATAAAGACAATATAACATACATCCATAAACGTGGATACATATGCAAAAGTGCAATATATTTATCTGTACAGTAATTTATTTATATTTGCACCTTTTATTGCTCTTTTATCCTGCACTACAACGAGCTAATGCAACAACATTTTGTTCTTATCTGTACTGTAAAGTTCAAATTTGATTGACAATAAAAGGAATTCTAAGTCTAATTGGTAGCTGACAACTGGCGCACTAATTGCTATCAGACAACTCGCCCGCTAATCCTTTGCTGACAACTGTGTGCTAATTGCTAGCCGACAACTGGTGCGCTAATTTCTAACTAACAACTAATGCGCAAATCGCTAGTTGGCAACTGCTTGAATAGAAATATTTGGAGAAGCCGGATTAAAAAGCCTAATTGGCCGTAAATGGCGATTGTTTGCCCATGGCTTTTCCAGATGAATGGATAGACCTTCCCGCACTTCGAACTACAGCCTTAATAATTTCCAGTGGAAGTTTCAGTATTACAGCCAGAAATGATAGACCAACACCATATTTTCTCCCATTTTAATTTCCTGTCGGCCAGGTGTCCTGGTGCCTTATCCTCCGTCCATGCAGAGATCTGGGGTTTAAGGCTAGGGATGACTGAGGGCTCCAGATAAATTAATCCATTGTGAGAATCCTGAACCGTTCATTTGTCACCCGTGCCTATAAGCTCCTCTTAAAAAAAAGACGGTGGCAGTGTTTGATATAAACCAGGGCCGACAAAATGGACACGTTTTATTTCCATTGCCATGGCCCGGAGGCTGAGGAAATGACCTCAACCCTTTAAAGGACCTCTGTTTCCTTCTCCGGGAGATTGCGACATTGACCCGCTGCACTGAATTGTGGCAGACAGATGAGATGTGGAGATAGTCTCTTGAGGCTTGTTTGACAGTTGTCTTTGCTCCTTAACTTGCTCTGCCTTTTAAGTCAAGGATGCCCTGCAGAACCACTATAGAAGTGGCATGATGGGAAATAAGTCTCTTCATACTTTTTTCCGACGCCTGGGGGATATGTCCCTTTTTATCAATAATGTTGAATTTTGTTGGATCGTTTAAGAATAACACTGTACTTTTTTGCTCAAAGGAGCTTCCCCTCCTCCCTGTCCTGTTTCTTAACAGAGATGCACACACGGCAGCAAGATGTCTAACAAGGGATAAGCGTGTTTCCCAGAAAATAATAGGATCCTCAGCGGTTTGGAACTGGTTTAGGTTTGCGGCAACAGAGGCGGAACAAGTGATTGCACACTGCAAAGTTTGCCTAAAGTCCTTTGCAACAAACTTATTCCAACAACTAAAATATAGTTGGACTTTTGTTTATAGTTTTTCCCGTTTGGTATTTACTGTATTTTACAGACTATGAGCTGCACCGGTACTGTATTTAAGCCCCACACACAACATTTTGGAAGATACATTTTTTTTTTCTTATATTGGCCGCACCGAATTATAAACCGCAGATATATACGGACACAAAAGGTTTATTTGCACACCTGAATTGTTTTCAAACACGACAGTAAAACGGCTGATTATACAAAAGAGCGCAGAGCTCTTGCAACCAGCAACCTCTATAGTGGCGACATTTTGGAAAAATACATAAACTTCCCAACCAATTTTTTTATAATTTCGAACATACTATTTTTTTTTATTTAATCCTAAATATGGGGACAAGCGGTAGAAAATGGATGGATGGATTATTTTTCATGAAGCACCTTTTTAGAAGAAATCCCAGCTAGTACAAGCCTGACTTCAGTTCGTGTTGCCAGAAAAGTTCAATCAATCAATCAAAGTTTATTTATACAGCCCTTAATCACAAGTGTCTCAAAGGGCTGCACAAGCCACAACGACATCAGATCCCAAGTTAGCATACCAGAAGCTTAAAGGCCTACTGAAATGCGATTTTCTTATTCAAACGGGGATAGCAGGTCCATTCTATGTGTCATACTTGATCATTTTGCGATATTGCCATATTTTTGCTGAAAGGATTTAGTAGAGAACATCGACGATAAAGTTCGCAACTCTTGGTCGCTGATAAAAAAGCCTTGCCTGTACTGGAAGTAGCAGGCGAGTAGCGTGACGTCACAGGTTGTGGAGCTCCTCACATCTGCACATTGTTTACAATCATGGCCACCAGCAGCGAGAGCGATTCGGACCGACAAAGCGAAGATTTCCCCATTAATTTGAGCGAGGATGAAAGTTTTGTGGATGAGGAAAGTGAGAGTGAAGGACTAGAGGGCAGTGGGAGCGATTCAGATAGGGAAGATGCTGTGAGAGGCGGGTGGGACCTGATATTCAGCTGGGAATGACTAAAACAGTAAATAAACACAAGACATATATATACTCTATTAGCCACAACACAACCAGGCTTATATTTAATATGCCACAAATTAATCCCGCATAACAAACACCTCCCCCCACCCGTCCATATAACCCGCCAATACAACTCAAACACCTGCACAACACACTCAATCCCACAGCCCAAAGTACCGTTCACCTCCCAAAGTTCATACAGCACATACATTTCCCCAAAGTCCCCAAAGTTACTTACGTGACATGCACATAGCGGCACGCACGTACGGGCAAGCGATCAAATGTTTGGAAGCCGCAGCTGCATGCGTACTCACGGTACAGCGTCTGCGTATCCAACTCAAAGTCCTCCTGGTAAGAGTCTCTGTTGTCCCAGTTCTCCACAGGCCAATGGTAAAGCTTGACTGTCATCTTTCGGGAATGTAAACAATGAAACACCGGCTGTGTTATCCGGCACAACAGTCAGGGGGTGCATTCTACGGCGGGGGTGCGTTATCCGGCACAACACCTGCCGCAATACACCGCTTCCCACCTACAGCTTTCTTCTTTGCTGTCTCCATTGTTCATTGAACAAATTGCAAAAGATTCACCAACACAGATGTCCAGAACACTGTGGAATTTTGCCATGAAAACAGACGACTTAATAGCTGGCCACTATGCTGTCCCAAAATGTCCTCTACAATCCGTGACGTCACGCGCAGGTGTCATCATACCGAGACGTTTTCAGCAGGATATTTCGCGCAAAATTTAAAATTGCACTTTAGTAAGCTAACCCGGCCGTATTGGTATGTGTTGCAATGTTAAGATTTCATCATTGATATATAAACTATCAGACTGTGTGGTAGGTAGTAGTGGGTTTCAGTAGGCCTTTAAAATGACCGTATTTTGAGGAAAATACTCGATTTGATCTTGCAAAAGACCTTTTGCTATAGTAAAACCTTTATACAGATGAGGGATATTTATATTCAATATGTTGTTGATACTGTTAAAATGTCAATAGCACCATTGTTCATACATGTCATCGGTATCAGTATTGTATCGGTGCAACATCCCAAATACCGACCATTTAAAGTAAGATCAGGGGTTATTAAAGTTTTTTCCAGGCCAAGGACCCAAACTGATGGACAGACGGAGCAGGGACCCCCCCATTTGTATAAAATGTTCCCGAACCACGTTTTCCAAGAAAATAATAGGATCCTCAGCAGTATGGAACTGGTTTACGTTTGCGGCAACAGAGGCGGAACAAGTGATTGCACGCTGCAAAGTTTGGCTAAAGTCCTTTGCAACAAACTTATTCCAGCAACTAAAATAGAGTTGGACTTGTGTTTATAGTTTTTCCCGTTTGGTATTTACTGTATTTTACGGACTATAAGCTGCACCGGTACTGTATATAAGCCGAACCCAAATATTTTTGGAAGAGGAAAAAAAATATTTTCTTATATTGGTCGCACCGGATTATAAACCACAGATACTATATATACGGGCACAAAAGGTTTATTTCCACACCTGAATTGTTTTTAAACGGTACCTGTAACATGGCAGTAAAACGGCTGATTAAACAAAACAGAAAAGTCATTGATGTCTTTATTTATCCTTTATATGATGAGTAAGATGTTCTCCTTATTTGACAAGGTTCAAGGTGTATATCAGGTTTATTTTTTTTGTACTTTGAGTTTAAACAATTTCCTAAAGTGTATCATTTTAGTACATTGTTGTGTTGTCCCGATACCAGTACTTTTTGGCACTTTTTGATACTTTCTAAATAAAGGGGACCACAAAAAATTGCATTATTGGTTTTATTTTTACAAAAAATATTTCGGTATATTAAACATATATTTCTTATTGCAAGTTTGTCCTTAAATAAAATACTGAACATTCAAGACAACTTATCTTTTATTAGTAAATGAGCAAACAGAGGCTCCTAATTTAGCTGCTGACGTATGCAGTAACATATTGTGTCATTTATCATTCTATTATTTTGTCAACATTATTAAAGACAAGACAAGACAAGTGTTAGACAATAACAAGACAAGTGTTAGACAAGTGTTAGACAAGTGTTAGACAATAACAAGACAAGTGTTAGACAATAAATTATTAATCTACGTGTTCATTTACTGTTAATTTCTGCTTACTTTCTTTTTTAACATGTTCTATCTACACTTCTGTTCAAATGTAATAATCACTTATTCTTCTGTTGTTTGGATGCTTTACATTAGTTTTGGATGATACCGCAAATTTGGGAATCAATCCGATACCAAGTCGTTACAGGATCATACATTAATTATATTCAAAGTCCTCATATGTCCAGGGACGTATTTCCTGAGTTTATAAACATAATTTTAATTAAAAAAATAAACGAAATATGTTGGAATGCTAAAAAATATTGATGTAATCATAGTAGTATCGACTAGATACGCTACTGTACTGTATCATTACAGTGGATGTTAGGTGTAGATCCACCAATGGCGTTTGTTTACATTTTGATACCGGTGAGCTACGGTGTGTAGTGAAGCATGTTTCACTATTCCTCGTCTTGCAGGGATGATACTTGTAAGAAACATACTTTATTTGTCACCATGGAGACAAGGATTATTGATTTAGAAGTAGCTACAACACTGCAGACTGTGGATGGACTTTAGCCGCCAGCTAGCCATTTCTTAAAGCACCTCTTCCTGAGAGCGTTTCAGTGTTATAACTTCACCTTTATCGTTAGTTTTTAAGCCAAACTGTGTCCGTTTTCCCTTTTCTGTCTACACATTGTGTCTGCGTGTAAGTACTCCATGATTGTGCGCTGCCGAACATGCTTGTCTGCTCGTAAACCAGCAATGACACGACGGGACGACGACCGAGGGGGTGTGGTACCGGTACTTTTTAGAAACGGTATAATACCGAATATGATTCATTAGTATTGCGGTACTATACTAATACCATACAACCCTCGTACATTGTTTGCTCTCTTTGCTTAATCCATTCCATAATTTAGCTGTTAGTGAAGAAAGTCCATAGATTAGCCACAGTGTTCAAAAAAGGAGAGGCTTATAGTCAGAAAAATACGGTAGGTTCTGCCCGGCACGCTAATTTGTCATTCCACTTCCTGTTTGTCTCCACTCTCAGCCACCTATTTACTTCCGCTTAATCAGTGTGTCCCTCGTCTGTTTCCTGATTGGCAATCAGGAGACACACCTGTCCCTGGTTGCTAATCAGGTGACTTCTTAAGCCAGCGTTGTTGGTCAGACGGTGCTGGTTCACTGTACTCGTACACGTCATGGTGTACCCTACTCAATGTTCCTTGGTGCGCTATACTTGTATTTTTTTTTTGCCTCTGCCTAAGTTCCTGTTTGGCTTTTTGTGTGTTTAATGCAGAACTTGTTTTCATTGAGGGCCACATCCCAGTCATGGCTGCCTTCAAAAGACAGTTTAAAAAATAAATAAATTATGCATCCGGGTAATAACATGTGATTAATCATGATAATCGAAATTCAAGTGTGATGCATCTGATTTAAAAAAATATATACATATTCTATTATTATTATATGATAAAAATGTATAAATACTACATAATATAATTACACAATTGCATATGCATTTGATTATTGTTTTTTTTGTTTTTTTACGTACAAATTGGATAACTTGCTTTGAAATCATAAGGTGACAAGCATATATTTAAATATATATTTTTATCTTCACAAAATAATTTTTGTAATTCAGTATATAACACTATTGTCGCTATCTGTGGTCTGGATTATGTTTTTGTTCCTTTTTGTTAGTTTTGGAGTCTTTAAGTTCCTGTTTGCGCTCCCTTGTTTGTTTAGTTACCATGGCGACTTATTAGTTTCACCTGCCTCATGTGTTTGGGACACGCACTTGCTCTAATCAAGAGACTATTATTCAAGCCTGTCTTTGCCAGTTAGTCGTGTCGGCGTCGTTGCTCGTTTCATGCCACAGTTTCATGCTTGTTTCATGCTTAATTCATGCTGCTCGTTCCATGTGCGTTTCCAAGTGTTTGCTAGTTATTTGTTTCATGCCACAGTAAGTCTTGTTTGTTCTATGCCATAGTTGGTTAGTTGTTTCATGTCTTCGGGTTGTTTTTCTGTTTGTTGTATCCTTTTGAGTTTTGAATAATTAAATATGTTACTACCTTCACGCCTTGTCCGTAATAGTCCGATTGCTTCCCGGGAGAACAAATCTGACCCCCCCGTCATGACAAATATAATATATGGCTTGATCGGATAATATTAAACTTCAAAAGATGTGCATTTTTTCACTCCGGCGCTACCTTTTTTTTAAAGGATTAAAACTATTATTTTACCTGCACTCCACCTCTCGTCTCTGCCCCCTGGTGTCACGCCAACAATACCAAGCTCACCTCGTGACATACGAGAGCGGACGATCACTGAATGTGGCGTTGTTTGAAGCCAGAGATAATGAAACATTTGAACAATTTCCCTTGCGGATCAATAAAGTTTGTCTAAGTCTTAAAGGCCTACTGAAATGTGATTTTCTTATTTAAACGGGGATAGCAGGTTCATTCTATGTGTCATACTTGATCATTTCGCGTTATTGCCATATTTTTGTTGAAAGGATTTAGTAGAGAACATCGACGATAAAGTTCGCAACTTTTGGTCGCTGATAAAAAAGCCTTGCCTGTACCGGAAGTAGCAGACGAGTAGCGTGACGTCACAGGTTGTGGAGCTCCTCACATCTGCACATTGTTTACAATCATGGACACCAGCAGCGAGAGCGATTCGGACTGAGAAAGCGGCGATTTCCCCATTAATTTGAGCGAGGATGAAAGATTTGTGGATGAGGAAAGTGAGAGTGAAGGACGAGAGCAGTGGTTCTCAACCTTTTTTCAGTGATGTACCCCCTGTGAACATTTTTTTTAATTCAAGTACCCCCTAATCAGAGCAAAGCATTTTTGGTTGAAAAAAAAGAGATAAAGAAGCACTATGTCATCAGTTTCTGATTTATTAAATTGTATAACAGTGCAAAGAATTGCTCATTTGTAGTGGTCTTTCTTGAACTATACTTGTTGAAAAATAAACAAGTGATTCAATTATAAATAAAGATTTCTACACATAGAAGTAACCATCAACTTAAAGTGCCTTCTTTGGGGATTGTAATAGAGATCCATCTGGATTCATGAACTTAATTCTAAACATTTCTTCACAAAAAAAGAAATCTTTAACATCAATATTTATGGAACATGTCCAGAAAAAATCTAGCTGTCAACACTGAATATTGCATTGTTGCATTTCTTTTCACAGTTCTTTTTGACCGACATTTTAGTGAGAAACCTGAGCTTGTGCTTCACTGAGTTTATGAACTTACATTCATATTTTTTGAAGTATTATTCAATAAATATGTATTTATAAAGGATTTTTGAATTGTTGCTATTTTTAGAATTAAAAAAAAAAATCTCACGTACCCCTTGGCATACCTTCAAGTACCCCCAGGGGTACGCGTACCCCCATTTGAGAACCACTGGACTAGAGGGCAGTGGGAGCGATTCAGATAGGGAAGATGCTGTGAGAGGCGGGTGGGACCTGATATTCAACTGGGAATGACTAAAACAGTAAATAAACATAAAACATATATACAGGTAAAAGCCAGTAAATTAGAATATTTTGAAAAACTTGATTTATTTCAGTAATTGCATTCAAAAGGTGTAACTTGTACATTATATTTATTCATTGCACACAGACTGATGCATTCAAATGTTTATTTCATTTAATTTTGATGATTTGAAGTGGCAACAAATGAAAATCCAAAATTCCGTGTGTCACAAAATTAGAATATTACTTAAGGCTAATACAAAAAAGGGATTTTTAGAAATGTTGGCCAACTGAAAAGTATGAAAATGAAAAATATGAGCATGTACAATACTCAATACTTGGTTGGAGCTCCTTTTGCCTCAATTACTGCGTTAATGCGGCGTGGCATGGAGTCGATGAGTTTCTGGCACTGCTCAGGTGTTATGAGAGCCCAGGTTGCTCTGATAGTGGCCTTCAACTCTTCTGCGTTTTTGGGTCTGGCATTCTGCATCTTCCTTTTCACAATACCCCACAGATTTTCTATGGGGCTAAGGTCAGGGGAGTTGGCGGGCCAATTTAGAACAGAAATACCATGGTCCGTAAACCAGGCACGGGTAGATTTTGCGCTGTGTGCAGGCGCCAAGTCCTGTTGGAACTTGAAATCTCCATCTCCATAGAGCAGGTCAGCAGCAGGAAGCATGAAGTGCTCTAAAACTTGCTGGTAGACGGCTGCGTTGACCCTGGATCTCAGGAAACAGAGTGGACCGACACCAGCAGATGACATGGCACCCCAAACCATCACTGATGGTGGAAACTTTACACTAGACTTCAGGCAACGTGGATCCTGTGCCTCTCCTGTCTTCCTCCAGACTCTGGGACCTCGATTTCCAAAGGAAATGCAAAATTTGCATGGTTGGGTGATGGTTTGGGGTGCCATGTCATCTGCTGGTGTCGGTCCACTCTGTTTCCTGAGATCCAGGGTCAACGCAGCCGTCTACCAGCAAGTTTTTGAGCACTTCATGCTTCCTGCTGCTGACCTGCTCTATGGAGATGGAGATTTCAAGTTCCAACAGGACTTGGCGCCTGCACACAGCGCAAAATCTACCCGTGCCTGGTTTACGGACCATGGTATTTCTGTTCTAAATTGGCCCGCCAACTCCCCTGACCTTAGCCCCATAGAAAATCTGTGGGGTATTGTGAAAAGGAAGATGCAGAATGCCAGACCCAAAAACGCAGAAGAGTTGAAGGCCACTATCAGAGCAACCTGGGCTCTCATAACACCTGAGCAGTGCCAGAAACTCATCGACTCCATGCCACGCCGCAATAACGCAGTAATTGAGGCAAAAGGAGCTCCAACCAAGTATTGAGTATTGTACATGCTCATATTTTTCATTTTCATACTTTTCAGTTGGCCAACATTTCTAAAAATCCCTTTTTTGTATTAGCCTTAAGTAATATTCTAATTTTGTGACACACGGAATTTTGGATTTTCATTTGTTGCCACTTCAAATCATCAAAATTAAATGAAATAAACATTTGAATGCATCAGTCTGTGTGCAATGAATAAATATAATGTACAAGTTACACCTTTTGAATGCAATTACTGAAATAAATCAAGTTTTTCAAAATATTCTAATTTACTGGCTTTTACCTGTATATACTCTATTAGCCACAACACAACCAGGCTTATATTTAATATGCCACAAATTAATCCCGCATAACAAACACCTCCCCCCTCCCGTCCATAAAACCCGCCATTACAACTCAAACACCTGCACAACACACTCGATCCCACAGCCCAAAATACCGTTCACCTCCCCAAAGTTCATACAGCACATATATTGCCCCAAAGTTACGTACATGACATGCACATAGCGGCACGCACATACGGGCAAACGATCAAATATTTGCAAGCCACAGCTGCATGCGTACTCACGGTACCGCGTCTGCGCATCCAACTCAAAGTCCTCCTGGTAAGAGTCTCTGTTGTCCCAGTTCTCCACAGGTCAATGGTAAAGCTTGACTTTCATCTTCCGGGAATGTAAACAATGAAACACCGGCTGTGTTTGTGTTGCTGCAGTCGGCCGCAATACACCGCTTCCCACCTACAGCTTTCTTCTTTGCTGTCTCCATTGTTCATTGAACAAATTGCAAAAGATTCACCAACACAGATGTCCAGAATACTGTGTAATTTTGCCATGAAAACAGACGACTTAATAGCTGGCCACCATGCTGTCCCAAAATGTCCTCTACAATCCGTGACGTCAGGCGCAGGCATCATCATACCGAGACGTTTTCAGCAGGATATTTTGCGCAAAATTTAAAATTGCACTTTAGTAAGCTAACCCGGCCGTATTGGCATGTGTTGCAATGTTAAGATTTCATCATTGATATATAAACTATCAGACTGCGTGGTCGGTAGTAGTGGGTTTCAGTAGGCCTTTAATGGCATTATTCGAAATTAATGCAGTTTTTAAATATAAAAATTTATAAATGTAAACACGTCAAGTGTATTTTTTTAAACATAAGAACAACTAGTAAATCACTTTGAGGAGGGAAATCGAGGTTAATTATGCTACTTTTTAAATAAAATAAAAGCAACAATGCCATTTTTAAAAGAAAATCGGAAAATATATCACATCTATATCTTGTTTTCGGGCCAAAGCCTACTTTTTCTATAATAGAACAAGTCAAATACCTGCCAATAATGTTCAATGTAGGGGTGATGAACTCAAAGTAGACTATATATTATTTCTGCTTTTTGTTGAACCTTTTATATTGTATTTTAGAGGCCTGCCATAAGCCTGACACTATGATCCGATGCGTCCTTTCCCCTGACCAGTCTCATCTAATGGAGAAACATAGGCACTGTTACCTGCTATAAAAAACTGATTTATTGCTGCATCAGTACCAGAGACTCTGAACACACTGTAGGCCTCTTGATGAACGAGTGCTTTTCAGAAATGCCTGTTCAGTGTGGACATTTTGGAAGGCGGCTGCAATCTTTTTGCATACATTATTGGTTTCGTATTAGAGGGCTGCGATATAAACATTTGTCGGTGTTGTGTGCAAGGTTGGACCAATTATGGATTCACTTTGCTGGCCTCTCTGCCCTTTGAAAGTGAATTATGCGTAGATGGGAATCTTGTCTGTGGTTTGGCCCGAAACTGACCTTTTCCCCAAATCTTCTGTTACTCGATAATAATTGAAAACCATAATTGTAACTGTCCAACTTAAGACCATATTTTTTTCCCATCCATCCATCCATCTTCTTCCGCTTATCCGAGGTCGGGTCTCAGGGGCAGCAGCCTAAGTAGAGAAGCCCAGACTTACCTCTCCCCAGCCACTTTGTCCAGCTCCTGCTGGGGGATCCCGAGGCGTTCCCAGGCCAGACATAGTCTTCCCAACATGTCCTGGGTCTTCCCTGTGGCCTCCTACCGGTCGGAAGTGCCCTAAACATCTCGCACGGAAGGCGTTCAGGTGGCAACCTGACCAAGAGCCCGAACCACCAAATCTGGCTCCTCTCGATGTGGAGGAGTAGCGGCTCTATTTTGAGCTCCTCCCGGATGGTAGAGCTTCTCACCCTATCTCTAAGGGAGAGCCCCGCCACCCGGCGGAGGAAACTCATTTCGGCCGCTTGTACCCGTGATCTTGTCCTTTCGGTCATAACCCAAAGCTCCATGACTATAGGTGAGGATGGGAACGTAGATCGACCGGCAAATTGAGAGCTTTGCCTTCCGGCTCAGCTCCTTTTTCACCACAACGGATCGATACAGCGTCCGCATTACTGAAGACGCCGCACCAATCCGCCTGTCGATCTCATGATCCACTTTTCCCTCACTCGTGAACAAGACTCCGAGGTACTTGAACTCCTCCACATGGGGCAAGATCTCCTCCCCAACCCGGAGATGGCACTCCACCCTTTTCCGGGCGAGAACCATGGACTCGGACTCGGAGGTGCTGATTCTCATCCCCGTCGCTTCACACTCGGCTGCGAACCGATCCAACAGTGAAAGCTGAAGATCCTGGCCAGATGAAGCAATCAGGACCACATCATCTGCAAAAAACAGAGACCAAACCGGATCCCCTCAATGCCCTGACTGCGCCTAGAAATTATGTCCATTTTCCAAAGTCCTATCTTTAATTTGATCACTTTCAAAAGTGTTGTTTGTAACAGCCGTTGACATCTCAGTATGGGTCAAAATGGTACAGTAACTAGTTTTGGTGGATAGAATAACACATTAGTCAAATGTATTGGCAATGTATGGTTGTTAATAGATTGGGCTTGTTTTAGCCTATTGACGACTGCTTAGAGAAGTAACAAATGGATTTCTGAGGTTTGTGGGTCTATACTGTATATTCTATAGGCAAGTCAAAGGCTTAACTTTAATCCAATTGATGCACACTTTTTACTGGGTGAAGGAAACAATGAAGGCAGGGAGACCCACAAAGCACAAAGGCTTGGGAAAGTGTCTCCTAGAAGTAAATTCAGAATGTGGGGCTATTCGTGGGCTCCGAGTTTATTATTAAATGGCAAAGTGCAGTTGAACATCATTTCAAAAATACCTCTATTTGCGTCCTTTTTGGTGTACGAATGTTTACATCTCGCCAAATATGCTTTTATGTGTTGGACCATGTCTGGACATACGAACAATTCATTCATTCATTTTGCATGCTGCACCGCTACCACAAAGATGACGGGGAGAAGACGCTGTCGAAGGTGAGCCACGTAAATAAGACCGCCCACAAAACGGCACATCCGGAAGTGACTGTCAGAAAGCGGCTTGAAGATGATCGGTAAAACATCATCTATGCAACATTTTGACCAAAGAACCACCATTACATGTTATGTAGACCACAAGGAAGTGTTTTCCATTTAGAAAAAAATTTGAGATGTCCAAAAATATCGGCCTTCCGATATTATCGTCCGACAAATGCGTTAAAATGTAATATCGGAAATGATCGGAATCGTTGTTTTTATTATCCGTATGTTTTTGTTTTTTGTTTTTTGTTTTTTTATTAAATCAACATAAAAAACACAAGATACGCTTACAATTAGTGCACCAACCCAAAAAACCTCTCTCCCCCATTTACACTCATTCACACAAAAGGGTTGTTTCTTTCTGTTATTAATATTCTGGTTAATACACAATACAGTGTGCAAGGGATACAGTCCGTAAGCACACATGATTGTGCGTGCTGCTGGTCCACTAATAGTACTAACCTTTAACAGTTAATTTTACCAATTTTCATTAATTACTAGTTTCAATGTAACTGTTTTTATATTGTTTTACTTTCTTTTTTTATTCCAATTTTTTTTTAAATTTATTTATCTTATTTTATTATTATTATTTAAAGTACCTTATCTTCACCATACCTGGTTGTCATAATTAGGCATAATAATGTGTTAATTCCACGACTGTATATATCGGTTGATATCAGTATCGGTAATTAAAGAGTTGGACAATATCGGAATATCGGATATCGGCAAAAAGCCATTATTGGACATCCCTAAAAAAAATTATAATAATATAACTTCTTTAATGGGCCCTATAAACCGGTGCGCCTTATATATGAAAAAATATTTAAAAAATAAACCATTTATCGGCAGTGCGCCTTATAATCCGGTGCGCCCTATGGTCCGAAAAATACGGTAATGTGCTCGGCGAAGGCTTTTTACGTCTCGGCTTTTGATTTGAACCCATGTGCCATCCACATATCTGTACTAATGACTTGGTGCTGTTCCCAGAGCCCAATTGTCCATGTCCTCGATGTAACGGTTTGCCACAATTGGGGATACACGTGAATCCTTAGCACAACCATGTTTTTGTCCATGAATTGGAAATACGTAGTATTAAGGCAAAGTTACAGCCAAGGACATATCTGTTGCTCTGTGTTGTTGCTCTCAGTCAAGCACAAGACACGAACAAGGCAACTCACATAGAGACAGTACGACATACTTGCCAACCTTGAGACCTCCGATTTCGGGAGGTGGGGGGTGGGGGCGTGGCCGGGGGTGGAGCGGGGCGTGGTTGGGGCGGGGGGCGTGGTTGGGGGCGTGGTTAAGAGGGGAGGATTATATTTACAGCTAGAATTCACCAACTGGAGTATTTCATTCATATATGTACATATATATATATATATGTATGAAATACTTGACTTTCAGTAAATTCTAGCTATATATATATTTATTTATTTTATTATATATATAAATAAAAGAAATACTTGAATTTCAGTGTTCATTTATTTACACATATACACACACAACACTCATCTACTCATTGTTGTACTTGAAAGTACAGTGCAATACAATTCCGGGGCAATGGCACCTATCAAATACACAGTAATGAAAACACAGTTGTTCTACTAACTGTACTGTGTGTTATGAGAGATAGAGTATGTGTGTGTGTGGCCCTTTAATAGGTGACAGCATGTGAGGTGAGTGACGTCAGTGAGTGTGTGGGCGAGAGAAGAGAGGGAGCATAGCGTGAGTGCGGGGAGGGACTAGTTGGTTTTGTGTTGGATTGGCTGTGTGCAAGCAATCAATAAAGCAAGATTTGCAACTAATCACTGGACTCATTATTCACCCTAAAGTCGTCCGCTGTGGAGACCCACTGCGGGTAAGGTGAAAGGTGTTGCCCCGAGCATACATCGGCCCTGGAGAAGTGTCTCCCCTGCGCTCTTCGACTATGGTCTCGTTCTTCTGCTTCGTCTCCTTGTGTGCGCACACTGGACTCAGGTCCGCATGGAGCTGGAGGGGGCGTGGCCTACAGCTCCGGCTGAATTCCGGGAGATTTTCGGGAGAAAATTTCTTCCGGGAGGTTTTCGGGAGAGGTGCTGAATTTCGGGAGTCTCCCGGAAAATCCGGGAGGGTTGGCAAGTATGCAGTACGATTAAAAACATAAATAAAGTGCCAAACATGACTGATTTACGCGATTATTAAACACTGCTAATGTCACGGCAAGGTTCGTTCCCGCGGGATGCAGACGGAACACTCCGGACAAGGCGTGCAGGTAGGAACATGATTTAATCTTCAGAATCAAAACACGTACCATAAACAGAAAACAAGCGGAAGAATCAACGTTCCGATCGCGCGGGAAGCTAAGGCTACCACTTAGCACAGGCAGCATAGACTAGGAGACAAGAAATACTAACGTAACAGGTTGCGTGTAGCAAACAATGAAGACTGAGCGTGGCGAGAGAGGTGACTAAATAGCTCTCGGATTAGTGGTCAACGACAGGTGAGCGTGCTGACCACTAACCAGAGGCAGGTGAACCCAATTAATCCCCATGGAAACTAAAACAAACCCAGAGGTGCACAGACAGGAACTTAGGGAGTCCAAAACGAACAGAAAATAACAAAACATGGTCCGGGCCACGGATCATGACAGATAAAGATTCTAGAGAGAGTAATACAACAGCTACATGGACCAACTCCACTGAGCATACACGTCCAAAAAAATGTCAATTACGCAAGATATTAGCGTATATGTCAGCAGCCAAAAGGAGCTTTTGAAACCTGTTTTGAAATGGTTATGTAAGACTTTGTATGCCAAAGTCTTATCCTGATGTACTACCATTACTGCAAAAGGCCATTCCGCCGATCCCTACTCCTCGTTGTATTGTTTGTTGACAGATAAATCATAGGGCCTGAGTGGAAGGTCATTTCTTATCCCGCACCTAATTGCGCATAGCAATGCAAATGCAACACCTGACCTGCCAACATCCTGCCCCTCGCCGAACCCCTGACTAATCATCATACTGTTGATGAGCTGAAGAAATAATCGCCAAGTGTGTTGTAAAAGAAGGTAAACCGAATGACCAGCAGACGCTTACCTTAAGAGGCCCGCTGTGGAGCTATTCGGATGAATGGTTCACATTTCCTTTATCCACATTTAAATATTTGTTCTTCCTGGAGATTTTATCCATGTCCCAGAGGCCCTTGAATATCCATTGATCTGGCTTTGTTCAAATATTTAGCCTGTCCTGTCTCCCCGCTGTGGTGCTTTCAGGCTCGGGAGCTGATGTGATTACATTGCTTATTACAAACCATGTGAGGATGATGTGGTGACACTGAAAATGGCAGAATGAATATGAATGTTATTTGCAGACATCCACTTAATGGACGGCTCCCACTGTCCTGGGAAGACCTTCTCCCTGATTTCTGAGTATGTCTGTAGTAGAGCTGCACATAAATGTGTCACAATCAATATGTACAGTCGTGGTCAAAAGTTTACATACACTTGTAAAGAACATAATGTCATGGCTGTCTTGAGTTTCCAATAATTTCTGACATCACACGGACAAAGATAAGACCTTCTGGAAAGAAGTCTGTGGTCGGATGAAACAAAAATTTAGCTGTTTTGTCACAATACCCAGCAATATGTTTGAAAGAGAAAAGGTATGGCCTTTAATCCCAGGAACACCAAATCCTACCGTCAAGCATGGTGGTAGTAGTATTATGCTCTGGGCCTGTTTTGCTGCCAATGGAACTGGTGCTTTACAGAGACTAAATGGGACAATGAAAAAGGAGGATTACCTTTGAATTCTTCAGGACAACCTAAAATCCTCAGCCCCTAGGTTGGGTCTTGGGCGCAGTTGGGTGTTCTAACAGGACAATAACCCCAAACACATGTCAAAAGTGGTAAAGGAATAGCTAAATCAGGCTAGAATTAAGGTTTTAGAATGGCCGTCCCAAAGTCCTGACTTAAACGTGTGGACAATGCTGAAGAAACAAGTCCATGTCAGAAAATCAACACATTTAGATGAACTGCACCAATTTTGTCAAGAGGAGTGGTCAACAATTAAACCAGAAGCTTGTGGATGGCTACCAAAAGCGCCTTATTGCAGTGAATTTGCCAAGGGACATGTAAGCAAATATTAACATTGCTGTATGTATACTTTTGACCCAGCAGATTTGCTCACATTTTCAGTAGACCTATAATAAATTCATAAAAGAACCAAAATTCATGAATATTTTGTGTGACCAACAAGTATGTGCTCCAATCACTCTATCACAAAAAAATAAGAGTTGTAGAAATGATTGGAAACTCATGACAGTCATGACATTATGTTCTTTACAAATTCTTTACAAGTGTATGTAAACTTAAACTTTTAACCACGACTGTATATGTCCAGCTTGTTAAGTACAATTTAAGTACCGTATTTTTCGGACTATAAGTCGCAGTTTTTTTCATAGTTTGGCCGGGGGTGCGACTTATACTCAGGAGCGACTTATGTGTGAAATTATTAACACATTACCGTAAAATATCAAATAATATTATTTAGCTCATTCACCTAAGAGACTAGACATATAAGATTTCATGGGATTTAGCGATTAGGAGTGACAGATTGTTTGGTAAACGTATAGCATGTTCTATACGTTATAGTTATTTGAATGACTCTTACCATAATATGTTACGTTAACATACCAGGCACGTTCTCAATTGGTTATTTATGCCTCATATAACGTACACTTATTCAGCCTGTTGTTCACTATTTTTCATTTATTTTAAATTGCTTTTCAAATGTCTACTCTTGGTGTTGGGTTTTATCAAAAAAAAATTCCCCCAAAAATGCGACTTATACTCCAGTGCGACTTATATATGTTTTTTTCCTTCTTTATTAAGCATTTTCGGCAGGTGCGACTTATATTCCGGTGCGACTTATACTCTGAAAAATACGGTAATCGTAATTTAGACATTTGGAAATGGCACTGTATTATAATTGGTACAAAACGTTTGCATACTCTATACAGGTTTTCTTACGTCCCAATTTCCTGGGTTTTGCTCGGAAAGTTTTGCCTGCTTTTCTTACGCCAAATGTTGTGTGTAAAAAAAATTACAGTAGCACAGTAGGGAAGGGATTCATATGGCCTCATTTCTGGGTGGATCTTGTGTGAGAGGAAGGTGGGGGAGGGGATTAATCATTTTGCAATGCAGCCTGCTGAAAAGGATGGAAAGTGTCACTCTACTTATGGGGCGGTATAGCTCGGTTGGTTGAGTGGCCGTGCCAGCAACTTGAGGGTTCCATGTTCGATTCCCGCTTCCGCCATCCTAGTCACTGCCGTTGTGTCCTTGGGCAAGACACTTTACCCACCTGCTCCCAGTGGCACCCACACTGGTTTAAATGTAACTTAGATATTGGGTTTCACTATGTAAAGTGCTTTGAGTCTCTAGAGAAAAGCGCTATATAAATATAATTCACTTCATTTCACTTCTACATTGCAACGTACACTGTGGTCAAAGTTGGAATTGTCACAAAACACATTTTAAGATATTCAACACTCTTCCGCTATCAAGATAGAGCACCACTCCAATTTGTCATGTTTAATGTGTCAGGTAAACCGCGACAATTTGGGACAGTCAATCATCAATCAAAGTGTATTTATATAGTCCTTAATCACTAATGTATCAAAGGGCTGCACAAACAACAACAACATCCTCTGCTCGGATCCCACATCAGGCCGAGAAACAACTCAACCCAATGGGATACAATGAGAAACCTTGGAGGGGACCGCAGATGTGGGGACCCCCACCCTCCCTGGGCGACCGAGAGAATGGATGTCGAGTGGATCTAGTTAATAATGTGAGAGTCCAGTCCATAGTGGGGCCAACAGGGGATCATCTTGAATGGAGGCGAGTCAGCAGCGCAGAGACGTCCCCTTCCTACTGTACTTACCTACTAACCTCTAACCTAATCAGTGGCCGAGTGGTCAGAGTGTCCGCCCTGAGATTGGTAGGTTGTGAGTTCAAACCCCGGCCGAGTCATACCAAAGACTATAAAAATGGGACCCATTACCTCCCTGCTTGACACTCAGCATCAAGGGTTGGAATTGGGGGTTAAATCACCAAAAATGATTCCCGGGGGGTGAACAAGGGGATGGGTCAAATGCAGAGGACAAATTTCACCATACCTAGTGTGTACCTTTAACTTTAACTTACTTTGACTTACGGGTTCCAAAACTTACAAGTGCTTTGAGAGACAGTTGTCTCTCAGCTAATCATGTTTTAAGTTGCGAGTTTTGAGATACAGGCCTTCCCACCACTAATCGGCATAGCGAACGTCAGAATGAATCCCGTAAGATCCGCCCAAATCATCCAGTCTTACTTGCTGGCAATAGCTTCTAGCTAAAGTTCGACATAACCTTGTCGATCATTGGAACGGAGAAAGTGAATGTGAAAAAGAATGTTGAGAAGAAGTTAATGATATTCATTGAGTTAAAGAACATAATCATCAAAAACATGATCAATCGTGTAGGCGACTGGGCGAAGCAGTTCGAGTAGGGATGTCCGATAATGGCTTTTCGCCGATATCCGATATTCCGATATTGTCCAACTCTTTAATTACCGATACCGATATCAACCGATACTGATATCAACCGATATATGCAGTCGTGGAATTAACACATTATTATGCCTAATTTGGACAACCAGGTATGGTGAAGATAAGGTACTTTAAAAAAAAATAAAAAAATTAAAAAAATAAGATAAATAAATTAAAAACATTTTCTTGAATAAAAAAGAAAGTGAAACAATATAAAAACGGTTACATAGAAACTAGTAATTAATGAAAATTGGTAAAATTAACTGTTAAAGGTTAGTACTATTAGTGGACCAGCAGCCCGCACAATCATGTGTGCTTACGGACTGTATCCCTTGCAGACTGTATTGATATATATATTGATATATAATGTAGGAACCAGAATATTAATAACAGAAATAAACAACCCTTTTGTGTGAATGAGTGTAAATGGGGGAGGGAGCTTTTTTGGGTTGGTGCACTAATTGTAAGTGTATCTTGTGTTTTTTATGTTGATTTAATAAAAATAAAAAATAAAAATGATACCGATAATAAAAAAAAAACGATACCGATAATTTCCGATATTACATTTTAACGCATTTATCGGCCGATAATATCGGACATCCCTAAGTTCGAGCGTAGCATTGCAAGTCTGCACCTTCGAAATATCATAGATATCCATTCCCCAAGTTAAATGCTGTACATTACTTAATAAAACTACAGTAGTTGTTTGTACTACATTCTATTTAATTGTTTCACACAATATTTGTTATTTAAACTTATTTTTTATCTTTTTAAAAGGCATTTCACATGTCAAAATGGTGGTGTTTTAGGCGGGCAAAGCACCAATTAAATCAGTTTTAATTAATTGAAGAGGGCAAAGTTAATTTGAGATATGACTGTTTTGAGTTGCGAGCTCCGTCATAGAACCGATTTCGCTCAAAAGGGGTTTGCCTGCCTATCTATCTGCAGAATTAAGTGCCCAAACCAAGAATCATTTTCTTGTGTTGGTTTCTATACTCATTCTCTGTGTATAGAAATAGTCATAATACCAATAATAAGATAATGGTGATAAATGAAGAAGATTATCAACTAACTGTGAATCAGTTTGGAAATATACTTTTAGGGCTGATTGTGGTCTAAGAATGGGTCACATGCACGACATTAACAGGAGGATTTGTGATTATAAGACTGAAACACATAGGGAATGTCCATGACAGGAACTGTTATGCAACAGAGAAAAACCGTTACTAACTGGACGGGATTGGAACTGCACTGGAATAGATGTTCTGAGTCCGACACGGTTCTTTTCTCACCAATGTGAAATGTAAGCAGCATGGCGGTGACCTGCAGGGTTGTCTTGTTGACTGCTCCCAGCCCATGGCGAGCCATATTTCCCCCACAAACAAGCCAGGTTTGTATGCAGAACCACTGCTCGCATGTTGTTGTTTTTTTGAAGGAGAAACCTTGGCCGCAGTCAGGCATTTACTATTTTAAGACAACCACAGTCTTTCTCAGTCATTGCAGAGCAGGATACAAAGCTCAGAAATTTAGAATGGTACTGTACATTAGTGAGGTGCGTACCAATACAGAAATATTGATACCAGATCTTTATCCTATAATATCTCATGTCAAAATATCGATACTTTTGATACTTTAGTTCAGGGGTCGGCAACCAAAAACTTTGAAAGAGCCACATTGGACCAAAAGTACAAAAAACAAATATGTCTGAAGCCGCGAAAAATGAAAAGCCAGATATAAGTGTTATAATGAATGCAACACATGGTATAAGTGTCTATATTAGTTACAATAGCCTACTATCAAAATGACTATGTATCGCAGACTGAAGCAAATCTCTGTTGACAGAAATGTTGAAATGTAATGTTTATTCCACACATTTTTACAACATTTGAAACCATAAGTAAATCAGAGGCTTCTCAGAGGGTGCGATAACTCCTGGAAATTACTGGTTTAGATTGGCCAAAGGTATAGATGTGTGTGTCCAAGTTAAAGGAAACGGCAGGCTGTCTTCTTTTAATAGATTCATTACAATCTTTGGCAAGCTAGGTAATGTTTGCTGTGGTCTGGAACAACATGGCACACAAACAACTATCTGAAATGCAGCCAATATTACATACAGATAATGTGTCATGAGACATCCAAAACTAAATTATATACAAAGAGGGTAAAAATAAAGGATATTAAATGAGCTCAAATATACCTACAAATGAGGCATATTGACGCAATATGTACATACAGCTAGCCTACAGAGCATGTTAGCATTGATTATTTTGCAGTCATGCACTGACCAAATATGCCTGATTAGCACTCCAACAAGTCAATAACATCAACACAGTATAAAACCTTTGGTGTACAAAATGTGACAAAGAAGGAGTGGAAGTATAGTGAGTTTAAAAACCGCCGAAATTACTAGGACACAACGATGTTCACCAAATACTCTCATCAGTGAAGCATACACACAAACATATTAACAGTGGGCTCTCTAACAATTGGGAAGGTTTGTGTCATGTTTGTCCTCCAACAAAAAACATACTAAAACAAAACAATATTTTTCCCCCATCTTTTTCCATTTTTAATCCGTTCAGCAAGTTGCTGACCCCCGCTTTAGTTATTTGAGATCATGTATATCATGAGCAGGAACACAGTGTAAAGTAGCTAAATCATTGAGATCTTGTCTAAATAAAATGCAATTGTTGGGAACTACAAAATGCAATTGTTGGGAACTACTTTTTTTTCGGCCTAAGTGAATGTCGTAAGCGCAGCAACACACCGTGCTGTGCTCAGTCATTCAGCCACTTGTCATTTGTTTAAGAAAATTACTGGCAATTAAAAAGAGTCACTCAACATTATAAAACAGCAAGTGTATGTATCATTCATTTTACTGTAGGCTATTTAGAATGAGATACATAAATAACAATAATGCATTCAGTGCCGAATAACACCATTTGTTTCGCCCCGTGATTTTTATATTGTCTAAAGATGATTGCCCAAGAGCAGCCGCACTTAAAATACACTACCTTTTCAATTTTACCCGACACATCCGGTATATTTAGACAAGGTACCGGATCAGTATCGCCAATGCAAGCCTGAATTTTACTCAGCATCACATTGGAAAGAAACTCCGTGGTCATCATCATCATCGTCAGCGGTCACTCGAACGAGTATGACGATCCTCCTGGTAGGCATCCTTTATGGAGGATGCCTGTGCGTGATTTAGTTTAACGTGGGGAGACTGGTGCACAGACAGTCACCACACGATCCTTGACAGAATCGGGTCAGGGTCCAGTGGCATGGAGTCCAAGACGACTGGGGACCCTTTTCTGCTGCAGCTTTCTACCCCCATCCCAGCCGTTGTGGTAGTTCTTAAATCTACCGTCTTCTGCCTGCTCCGCCGCTGAGGTATTCACCGTATCCCTGGCTAGGGGGCAGTCAGGTACTAGGCCTTTGCCAAGGGCCACCTGGGGTAACAGTAGTAAAGGGGTTAACCTCCTAGTGCTCCAAGACCCCATAGAGGAGCCTCCACTGCCGGATGCACTTTAACGTCATGCCCAGGACACTACTCGGTGGTACCATCCATCCCTATTGTACTTATCCAGTGGGTTTTAAACCAGGGACGTGCCGATCAGTGTCGGCCACCGATCAGTATCGGCCAATTTTCATAAAATGGTATGTGATCGCCATTGTCCATACAAGTAGATCACAAACACTGATCCTCTAAAGGTGACAAATATATGTATTTATTTGTCCCCTGGCAGCTATCTCCATTGCAGGGTAAACATGTTGCACACCGAGAGCAATCCAGGAGCAGGCATGCTAATAGCCAAGCTAATCCCTAAACAAGCTTGAAACAAGGCACAGAAATAAGTGCTTAGTAAACTTGAAGACATGTAGATGGAACAAGTAGGTGCATAGAAGTCTAGAGAGAGGATAATATAACAACTGTTGCTGTGTCAGCATTGTCACAGTTGGTGGATCGATCCATACATTGGTGGTGTCAATACCAAGGATAGTATCAGTATATGACCGATACTAGAGTGACGAGGTTGATATTTTTAATTTCTCAAAATATTTTTTAGTTTGTTAACGTTGACAAACTCAGGGAATCATTCCCTGGACACAGAAGGACCTTGAGGGCAAAAACTAAGGATTTTATATGAGTAGTTGTACTATTGAACAATAGTAAGGAACTAGTTTGAATATTGTGTTGATATTGTTAAACTGCCAACAGCGCTCACATTTACAGCTAATTCATGTGATCAGTGTCTGTATTGGTATCTCCCGTTTTCACTCATTGATGATCAGCATTGAATTTCTACTTGTTCAGCGTTATCACGGTATTTATGTTTCCTTCTGTTCACTACTTTTGTTTTACCTCTCTTTTTGAAATGGAACTGTTCTGTGCTTTTTATGTTGTAAATGATGTTCGGGTTGCGGCACGTCTTCATGTTATGACATTCTCTATGTGTTTGAGGCTAGCAGTTAGCACTTGGAGTGGCTGTAATGTCGTGAATAAAACAACTCGTTATGATGACAACTTTATCCCTTCTTTTATTGTTACATCAACATGACTCTCAAGGACATACTTTTGTTTTTGCTAGTCTTGTTTTAAAGCAACAAAGTTCAACAGTATATAACGCTACTTCTGTACATGTTGACTGGGGGGAGACAGCAGCAAGACAATCGTATCTTTCCGAGAGTAAGACTATTAAATGTAGTTCCGTTCCACCACCGAAGTATATCTGACATCAAAGACTTGCACAGTAAGGATAACTCTAACCCACCTTTCGGAAGATGTATTTTATGCGCTACATTCCGAATGGTATTCGGCATGAACCCGTCTCGATCCGTAATAACTTTTGATCCGAACGTGTGTGATTGGGTCACAATATTCCGAATGCCGTGTTTACATTAAGCATTTTTTATTCTGTTTAGACTTTTAATCCGAATATTTGTGTTGATGTGCACATAGTTAATGTCTTGGAGCGGATGCAGGTCTCGAAGGAATTTTCGGATGGAGAATCATGTAAACAAAACTTTCGAATGTCTCGGAATTCATTCAAAAGTCTTTGTGGATAGATCAAAAGAGTGTTAAACTACCAACAGCGCTCACATTTACAGCTAATATAGTCGTGGTCAAAAGTTTACATACACTTGTAAAGAACATAATGTCATGGCTGTCTTGAGTTTCCAATATTTTCTGCAACTCTCATTTTTTTGTGAAAGAGTGATTGGAGCACATACTTGTTTGTCAATAAAAACATTGATGAAATTAGGTTCTTTTAGGAATTTATTATGGGTCTACTGAAAATGTGACCAAATCTGCTGGGTCAAAAGTATACAAACAGCAATGTTAATATTTGGTTACATGTCCCTTGGCAAGTTTCACTGCAAAAAGGCGCTTTTGGTAGCCATCCACAAGCTTCTGGCAAGCTTCTGGTGGACTTTTTGACCACTTCTCCTAACAAAATTGGTGCAGTTCAGCTAAATGTGTTAGTTTTCTGACATGGACTTGTTTCTTCAGCATTGTCCACACTTTTAAGTCAGGACTTTAGGAAGAACTTTGAACACCCAACTGCGCCCAAGACCCAACCTCCGGGCCATACTTGCCAACCCTCCCGGATTTTCCGGGAGACTCCCGAAATTCAGCGCCTCTCCCGAAAACCTCCCGGGACAAATTTTCTCCCGAAAATCTCCAAAAATTCAGGCGGACCTGGAGGCCACGCCCCCTCCAGCTCCATGCGGACCTGGAGGGTCCGCATGGAGCAATGTTGTTGTAATATATTGAGTTGGAGGCAATAACCAGGCGAGGGGATGAAGTACGTCTCTTTACTGTAGACTTCAGAACAGACTCACACACTTGACGTCAGGTGCGCAACACCACGTAAATCGTTGGCCAACCAAAAAGTAACCCCAATACGCTATAGCCAACATTCACCGGGAGATGGCAACAGACAAACATAGATCATTCTATTACATTCCTCCCCTTTTAGAAATGTAGAAGTTACTTAAAATAAATAAACAACCCAACCAAAAAATGCAGCAGTTCAATTAAAAAACTGTACTTAAGCCACATTATTTATTTATTTTTTTAGTACTGAACTCTTAACCCTCATTTGTAAACAATAACATGCTTATTATACAAACAGTATTTGTACATCTTTAACACAGATTTTTATACTGTCTTCAGAGATTCAGTTTTTTTGGTGGTACTCGAAACCTTTCTGGGTACCTGCGGATCACTGGTGGGGTTTTTGTTGTGGGTGATCTGGGTTCTGATGATGGCAACTCAGCAGCCCTTGAATCTGGTTCAATGATGAGACTAGTTTGTGTCTGACTCACTGATGGTCCTGGTGATGGAACTGAAACAGCACTGTCCAGTTGTACTGATGGCACATTTTCTGCAACTAGTGGAGACTAGATAACTGGCAGTCTCTCCATGTTTTCTCGCCATGGTAACATGTGATCCACATGCACTGTGCACTGTCTCTGTCCCTCTTGATATATATATATATATATATATATATATATATATATATATATATATATATATATATATATATGTATGTATATATATATATATATATATATATGTGTATATATATATATATGTATATATATATATATATATATATATATATATATATATATATATGTATATATATATATATATGTATATATATATATATATATATATATGTATATATTATAGGTTGGCAAGTATGCTCTGGGCTGATGATTTTAGGTTGTCCTGAAGAATTCGGAGGTAATCCTCCTTTTTCATTGTCCCATTTACTCTCTGTAAAGCACCAGTTCCATTGGCAGCAAAACAGGCCCAGAGCATAATACTACCACCACCATGCTTGACGGTAGGGTGGTGTTCCTGGGATTAAAGGCCTCACCTTTTCTCCTCCAAACATGTTGCTGAGTATTGTGGCCAAACAGCTAAATGTTTGTTTCATCTGACATCACATGGACAAAGATAAGACCTTCTGGAGGAAAGTTCTGTGGTCAGATGAAACAAAAATGGCTAAATCAGGCTAGAAATTAAGGTTTTTATAATGGCCTTCCTGACTTACACGTGTGGACAATGCTGAAAAAACAAGTCCATGTCAGAAAACCAACAAATTTAGCTGAACTGCACCAATGTTGTCAAGAGGAGTGTCAAAAATTCAACCAGAAGCTTGTGGATGGCTACCAAAAGCGCCTTATTGCAATGAAACTTGCCAAGGGACATGTAACCAAATATTAACATTGCTGTATGTATACTTTTGACCCAGTCACATTTTCAGTAGACCCATAATAAATTCATAAAAGAACCAAACTTCATGAATGTTTTTTGTGACCAACAAGTACCATATTTTTCGGAGTATAAGTCGCTCCGGAGTATAAGCCGCACCGCCCGAAAATGCATAATAAAGAAGGAAAAAAACATATATAAGTCACACTGGAGTATAAGTCGCATTTTTGGGGGAAATTTATTTGATAAAACCCAACACCAAGAATAGACATTTGAAAGGCAATGTAAAATAAATAAAGAATAATGAACAACAGGCTGAATAAGTGTACGTTATATGACGCATAAATAACCAACTGAGAACGTGCCTGGTATGTTAACGTAACATATTATGGTAAGAGTCATTCAAATAACTATAACATATAGAACATGCTATACGTTTACCAAACAATCTGTCACTCCTAATCGCTAAATCCCATGAAATCTTATACGTCTAGTCTCTTACGTGAATGAGCTAAATAATATTATTTGATAGTTTACGGTAATGTGTTAATAATTTCACACATAAGTCGCTCCTGAGTATAAGTCGCACCCCCGGCCAAACTATGAAAAAAACTGCGACTTATAGTCCGAAAGGTACGGTATGTAGTCCAATCACTCTATCACAAAAAAATAAGACTTGTAGAAATTATTGGAAACTCAAGACAGCCATGACATTATGTTCTTTACAAGTGTATGTCAACTTTTGACCATGACTGTACATATGATCGGTGTCTGTATTGGTATCTGCTGTTTTCACTCATTGATGATCAGCATTGCGAAACACTGCAATTTCAAACTGTTGTCTCGAATGTAAATTGATTGTTTGTTTTTTTCCTTTAAAACATTAAAACAGACAAATAAGTATTGGTTTTCGCCCTGCTTGTTGACTGGTTTGTTTTCTTAGGTTTACACCAAAAAAACCCGACATAGCTGATGAGCCAATAAAGTCACAGTTCTGTGTTTTTGTGTGCCGACTGAGTTGCATTCAAGGTAACTTGCGAAAGGCTTCTTCTTCTTGATAACTTCAAGGATGGTTAGGGATGATATCGTGGATGATTAATAGATGCGGTGAACAGCCCTGACATGTAGAAAGCTACTCACTCAAGCCAAAAGGAAGCGGGATTTATGCACTCAAACAAAGGCCCGTCTTCAGTGTCACACCATGAATCGCGAGGCTCATTTCAGCTTTGTCACGAATAGCGGTCCGTGGGGTGACCCATTTATCTTCCACATCAATCAAATGCATATTAAAACACGGCAGAGCAACTCATTAACATACAGTATATAATGAATCACCCACATGCTGTGCATCTCATCTTGAGGATGCAAACAGTCGGTCCGTTTGCCTCACATTTCACTGTAACACTGTCGGATTTTTGCTTGATTCATTATTCATACCTTGGACATTATTATTCTATTGTATGCGGGGCGAAATGGGATCATTAGTGCTGATTAGGAGAATATGCAAAATGGAAATATTGCCCAAAAAAATGGTGAATGTGGAATGTAGGAACGCCAAACAATCCGGACCTATTAACAGACAAAGAATGGTAATTTACCCCAGAGGTAATTAGGATTTGCATAATTTGACAGGGATTGCATGGGTGATGCATGGGTGATTGATACATCCATACAGGCGGTCAAATCACACCCGTATTTCAGCTCTCCGAGTACGACGTTTTGTGTAATGCAGTGGTTCTCAAATGGGGGTACGCGTACCCCTGGGGGTACTTGAAGGTATGCCAAGGGGTACGTGAGATTTTTAAAAAATGTCTGTCAAAAAGAACTGTGAAATAAATGCAACAATGCAATATTCAGTGTTGACAGCTTTTTTTTTTGTGGACACGTTCCATAAATATTGATGTTAAAGATTTATTTTTTTTGTGAAGAAATGTTTAGAATTAAGTTCATGAATCCAGATGGATCTCTATTACAATCCCCAAAGAGGGCACTTTAAGTTGATGATTACTTCTATGTGTAGAAATATTTATTTATAATTGAATCACTTGTTTATTTTTCAACAAGTTTTTTGTTATTTTTATATCTTTTTTTCCAAATAGTTCAAGAAAGACCACTACAAATGAGCAATATTTTGCACTGTTATACAATTTACTAAATCAGAAACGGATGACATAGTGCTGTATTTTACTTCTATATCTCTTTTTTTTCAACCAAAAATGCTTTGCTCTGATTAGGGGGTACTTGAATTAAAAAAAAATGTTCACAGGGGGTACAATGCTGAAAAAAGGTTGAGAACCACTGGTGTAATGCACTGCCCGAGGTGGTGTCTTCCATCACTGTAGGTCTCCGCAGGAGGCCTGTGTCGTGCACGGAACATACCAGTCAAAGGGACATCAGAGCATAAGTAGCAAGAGAAAGCACTCTTTGACGATACTCCTTTCATATTGACAGGCGGCGTCTTAGCAGACACTTCACGTTCCTCTTACTCAAGAAAAATGTGTTCACCCGTGCATGTGTGGTTTTTTTTTTGTTGTTGTTATTTTTGAGGCGCTTAAGTTGTTTCTTTGCATGTTAGTTTTAGCACAAAACAAGCACATAGTGAGTCGCTCTGAACGGATTTTATGTGGCAGGTACAAAGTTTCCTTTAGATCCCTGGCGCGCTAGTAACTTCCAGAGTACCTGCAGTGAATACAGTCGCAGAACAAAATGATCCTGACATTGTTTCTTTCTTTCTTAGTTGTATTATTCTGTAAAGGGATGCTATTTCTCCCACATTCTTTTATATGGGTAAAACAAATATGGTAGCACTTTAGTATGGGGAACATATTCTAAGTAACAAACACTTAATTGAGAGTTATTTGGACACTAGGAGAACATATTCTAAGTAACAAAGACTTACCGTATCTTTCGGACTATAAGTCGCAGTTTTTTTCATAGTTCGGCCAGGGGTGCGACTTATACTCAGGAGCGACTTATGTGTGAAATTATTAATACATTACCGTAAAATATCAAATAATGTTATTTAGCTCATTCACGTAAGAGACTAGACGTATACGATTTCATGGGATTTAGCAATTAGGAGTGACAGATTGTTTGGTAAACGGATAGCATGTTCTATATGTTATAGTTATTTGAATGACTCTTACCATAATATGTTACGTTAACATACCAGGCACGTTCTCAGTTGGTTATTTATGCGTCATATAACGTACACTTATTCAGCCTGTTGTTCATTATTCTTTATTTATTTTACATTGCCTTTCAAATGTCTATTCTTGGTGTTGGGTTTTATCAAATACATTTCCCCAAAAATGCGACTTATACTCCAGTGCGACATATATATGTTTTTTTTCCTTCTTCATTTTGCATTTTCGGCCGGTGCGACTTATACTCTGGAGCGACTTATACTCCGAAAAATACGGTAATTTAGAGTTATTTGGTTAGGGTTAGGGTTAGGGTTAGAGCAAGGGTGTCCAAAGTGCAGGCCAGGGGCCATTTGCGGCCCGCAGCCAATTGTTTACCGGCCCGCCACATATTCTGGAAATGCTATTGTAAAAATAAAAAAAAACATTAAAAAAAATGAATGAAGTGAAATCTAACTAGAAAAAGTTGCAATGTTGACACAAAGCTGCCACGCAGGCTGTTTGTTTTCTTTTTTCCTTTGTCTATCATTATTTTTGTTTTTGCCATTGCTCCAAAAAAATTCAAAAATGTTACAATGAATTATTGACCTATTTAAGGCTTCAATTATTTCAAATATTTTACTTTAAAATGTTTTATGTGGAAACTATTGCATATTCTGTGTGGTTGCCATACAAAAACATCAACGTTTCATTTGAGAAAAGAGCACAAAACAAACAAAATAATAGTTCAAACGTAAAATCGACAGATATATCTGAAGTTGATCTCGTAACTTAAGTGTTGAAAGTAAAAAAAAAAACGAATACAAATTTGTCACTTTATGAGTGGGGCTCCTTTTGGATCCCAGATATATTTAATGGGATTTTATTTATCTTTTCACTGTGATTACTCAAAAACAATAATGAATTATTTAACTTTTTAAGGCTCTAATTACTTCACATCAAACATTGCTTTCTGAATATTTTGGGCAGTTGGGGAAATATATTTCAATTTTATTATAAAAAACTAAGTTACATGTTGTACACGTTAATGGCATTCATATTTCTGCATGACAATGTTTTAATCTGCTCTGCCTATTTATTCATAAAATGTAATATCCAGCCTGTTAAACATTCTGTAATTGCGGACTATCAATCAGAACAGGTTATAAAAGAATATATCATAGCGATGATGATATTGTGTAGTAAACTGTAATTACCCGATATGGGCTGCAGTGGCAGTCATGCCTGCAGGGTTAAACCTAGTCTCAGTGGTAGCGAAGAAGAAGACGAGATTGTTCAAAGACAATCTTCTTCCTTCATATCGCCGCAGCCATTACAATACACTTCATTTCAATCTGCAAGAAAACTTTAATTTAGGTAGAAATATACCAGAATGACACGAACAGTATGATTGTATTATATATTGGTTAGACCGTATGTGAAGCATAGCGCTTTTATTGTGAAGCCGCCAACTGCGTGTATGTGATTGGTATGAGAAAAGACTTGACAAGTGACTTCCAACTTCCTCTCTACCATCTCTGTTTCTGCTGAGCTTGTTGAATTACAACTTACTAAACAATTTGAGTACAAATCTACACTTTGTTATCACACTCAACTGTAATCCAAACACTCCTCGTCTCTACAAGCAGTAATGCGCTCTACCAGCGTTCTGAGATTTTCACAGTGTCCCCCTTTCTTTGTGCAGTTCTACTAGCTTTTGCCAAGCTTGTGGTTCAACAGTAACTGGACGCCATTACACATTTCCCCAACCTACAGAACGGGCCGAGGGTCAAAAACGTTAATCAGAATCAGCTTTATTGTCATTACGCAAGGTAACGAGATTGAGGATCACGCGTAAATAAAATGATTGCCGTTAAAATAACTTAAAATTAACACATTGTTGCATTAACTTTGACAGCTTTAATTAATATTGAATGCAAACACATGTACAAATTAAACAATCAAATCCATTACTATAGAGGTGATTGCATTTAGTTTGTAGTAAACGTATTAACACTGAAATAAATGTAAAAAGGTTAACATTATTACAATGTATCTCTTTGCACAACCGATTGTCTGATTGCTGTGAATAACCCACAATATACACTGCAAAAAGTCTGTGTTCAAAAACAAGAAAACAATACAAAAATTAGGGGTATTTTACTTGAACTAAGCAAAATTATCTGCCAATAGAACAAGAAAATTTGGCTTGTCAAGACTTTCCAAAACAAGTAAAATTAGTTAACCTCAATGAACCCAAAAATACCTTAAAATAAGTATATTCTCACTAATAACAAGTGCACTAACTACTATACGAGTACATATTTTCTATTGTTTCATTGAAAATAAAACAGCAAAGTCCATTTGGCTGTCATCTGTTTTAATTATAAGACACAATTGTGTCAAAGTCATGATTTTTTTTGTATATGCTTGAAATAAGAAATGATTACTTTAAAAAAGTAGTTTTATACTTGTGAGTGTTGATGACACAGCTTTGCAACAGTTGATATTCTAGTTTCAAGCATGCTTTACTCAATATAGGTCATTAAATCTCAGCAACAAGCTGTAATATCTTGCTGAGATCATTTAGGACCAAAACACTTAAAACAAGTAAAACACTCTAACATAAAATCTTATGTATGGCCGCGCAAGTCCCGGGATGCCCAACATGTCCATAACACACCCAGCCGAGTCCCCTGGGGAAGGGGGATAAAAGTTGGAAAAGTCGGCAAAAGTCCTAAAAATGTTAAAAATACCTACCCAGGTTCGAGTCCCTCAAGTCCCGCCGCCGGCCGGGATGCCCAAAATGTCCAAAACGCGCCCAGCAAAGTCCCACGGGAAGGCGGGGAGAAAAGTGAGAAAAGTCGGTAAAATGTTCAAAAATCACAGGTCGGTATTTTTAACATTTTTGGGACTTTTGCCGATTTTTCCAACTTTTATCCCCCCTCCCCGTGGGACTCGGCTGGGTGTGTTATGGACATTTTGGGCATCCCGGGACTTGCACGGCCAGCGCGGGACTTGTGGGACTCGAACCTGGGTAGGTATCTTGAACATTTTTGGGGACTTTTGTCGACTTTTCTCACTTTTCTCCCCCACTCCCCGTGGGACTTTGCTGGGTGCGTTTTGGACATTTTTTACATTCCGGGACTTGTGCGGCCGGCGGCGGGACTCGTGGGACTGGAACCCGGGGAGGTATTTTGGACAAAATTAGGACTTTTGACCATATTGGCCTTTTCCCCTCTTTTCCGCCTTCCTGTGCACCATTGCTGGGTGTGTTTTGGACATTTGGACAAAAATAGTTTCAAGCATGTTTTACTCTATATAGGTCATAAAATCTCAGCAACAAGCTGTAATATCTTACTGAGATCATTTAGGACCAAAACCCTTAAAACAAGTAAAACACGAACATAAAATCTGCTTAGTGAGAATAATTATCTTATCAGACAGAAAATAAGTAAATATCACCCTTGTTTGAGATATTTAATCTTACTTAGATTTCAGTTTTTGCAGTGTAGTCTCTGAACATCATAATATCCCATAATCTTACCATCTATTGCTCTTCACAAAAACATAAATCTCGTTAAATATTTATTATATATTGGTGATGTTTTAGCATCAGTTGGACTCATTTTCACAACAGCCCCTTTAAAAGTACAAATATAGAAATTATACCTGCAGTGTTTCACAACTGCGACAGTATTCTTCCTTCCAACATAGCAGTCCATAAATAGTTTCAGCCCATGGCTACAGATCACACATTTCACACAGTCTTTATGTATATCAGATACAATAACCGCACACTGGAGGATTCCACTGCTTTTATTACTGGAGGCAGTTTTCTGTCAATCTAGTCTTACTCAGTTTATTCAGCTGACCCCCAGTAAACCTCCTTTTCCTCCGCCTTTCATTTGTAAACAGGCGCTTCCTCGCAGCCATCTCCCTGCTCTCAGGCTTGCCTAAATTTAGGTCAGCATTCTCTAAAATACTCCTGAAAGTTTGATAAGCACACTCTTGGTGGCTGGGGTGAATATTAAATTCGTAATTTGAGATTTGCAGATGATACATTTAAAATACCCATCGCCAGAGGCCCCATGTTACTCCCTATTTAGTATTTCTATTATAAACTCAAAGATAATACATTTCAGCATTGACTTTAAGAGTCAATTTAGTGGTACACGGGCTATTAGATACATGTTATACATATCGTATGGCGATGGTATGGTACTTTAAAGTTTGTACATTCTGAGAGGTATACTATTGGGCCTGGTATGCAGTATTCATATGCATACATTTGGTTGTGTATATGTATTATGTCTGTTTTGCACTTAGTACCAGAAAAGGTCCACAAAGAGAAAGGATGTAGAGTACCGTATTTTTCGGGCTTTAAGGCGCACTTAAAATCCTTTCATTTTCGCAAAAATCGACAGTGCGCCTTATAACCCGGTGCGCCTAATGTACGGAATAATTCTGATTGTGCTTATCGACCTCGAAGCAATTTTATTTGGTACATAGTGTAATGACAAGTGTGACCAGTAGGTGGTAGTCACACATAAGAGATACGTGTAGACTGCAATATGACGCCAGTAAACAACACCAAAACTTTAAATGTTCCATTGAAATAAAGAACATTACACACGGCACTCAGAAATATGTCAAAATGTTTTAGTACGACTTTAAAGCCGCACCGCTTGATGGATTGTCGGCTCATTACGGCTACCGTAGTCAGAGATACAAGTATTACTATGGTGTGTGTATAAGGACCGCAAACTGGCACCCGTTAGCAGACATATTATCTGGCGTTTTGTTTCACAATATTATGCAAATGCAACTTTTCTTACCATCTGGTACCTGTTGATGTGTATTTGAGATCTGCATAAGTCCTGAAAATGTGCACACATCCGCCATTGTAGTCTATGGCGATGCCGTAGTCTATAAGCTTCTTCTTTTTCACTATCTTCGTGTTATGTGACATTCAACCTCTGCTGTTGCCATTTCTAATATAAAGTAGCGTAAAGTTCTAACTTATAGCTCGCTATGGAAGCGCTAAAACATACCGGTGTCATGATTTTACATAATTCACCCAAGGAATTTTAGTTATTAGAGAGTTCCGGTCGGACGGTTTTTCACGGGAAACATTTCCGGCGTTGTTATTGCATTAGTGAGCCACGGATGAGGAGATGCTGCTTTGTTATTGATTGAAGTAAAGTCTGAATGTCATTAAAACAGTTAGCTTCATCTTTTGACACTTCTTCCACTCCCATCCTTGCACGCTACACCGCTACAACAACGATGACGGGGAGAAGACCCTGTCGAAGGTGAGCCACATAAATAAGACCTATGGCCAGGAAAATACGGTAAACAAAATACAATTTTTATAAGAGCAAAGAGGATTAACTCCTCTGCTGTTGCATGGGGAGGATCTGAAGGAGTGTCCATGATGGAGACCAGTTTGTTCAGTGATCTTGACTCTTTCCGACTCAAACCACTCCAGCTCCCTTCCAATAGTGCCAACCCCTTTGACACGTTTATCAATCCTGTTATTGTCCTTGGCTTTGTGCGCTGTCCCCCAGCAGTAGATGGCACTTGCTACTCCAGACTGGTAGAAGATGTCCATCGTCTTGCTGCATTTATTGAATGATTTGTGCCTACTCAGGAAATACACTCCTCTCGTTCCCGTTGTTATACACAGCGTCGAAGTTGGTGCTCAAGTCCAGTTCGCCCATGAAGTGTACTACGCTCTGCTATCCGGGTGTCTTCCAAAAGGATGGTAAATGATAGGTTAATGCTGGTCTTGGTCCTCTTGAAGTCCAACAATAACTTCTTAGTTCTGCCATTGTTAACTAGTTGATTCCTGCGTCACCAGCCCACAAAGCTCTTCACCAGTTTATACAGTACAGGCCAAAAGTTTAAACACACCTTCTCCTCATTCAATGTGTTTTCTTTATTTTCATGACTATTGACATTGTGAAATAACTGAAAACATGTTTTATATTCTACTTTCTTCAAAATAGCCACCCTATGCTCTGATTACGGCTTTGCACACTCTTGGCATTCTCTCGATGAGCTTCAAGCACACCTGTGAAGTGAAAACCATTTCACGTGACTACCTCTTGAAGCTCATCGAGAGAATACCAAGAGTGTGCAAAGCAGTAATCAGAGCAAAGGGTGGCTATTGTGAAGAAACTAGAATATAAAACATGTTTTCAGTTATCTCGCCTGTTTTTGTTACGTACATAACTCCACATGTGTTCATTCATAGTTTTGATGCCTTCAGTGACAATCTACAATGTAAATAGTCATGAAAATAAAGAAAACACATTGAAAGGGAAGGTGTGTCCAAACTTTTGGCCTGTACTGTACGTATGTATGTATGTATGTATGTATGTATGTATGTATATATATATATATATATATATATATATATATATATATATATATATATATATATATATATATATATATATATATACGAACCCCGTTTCCATACGAGTTGGGAAATTGTGTTAGATGTAAATATAAACGGAATACAATGATTTGCAAATCCTTTTCAACCCATTTTCAATTGAATACACTACAAAGACAAGATATTTGATGTTCAAACTCATAAACTTTATTTTTTTTTTGCAAATAATAATTAACTTAGAATTTCATGGCTGCAACATGTGCCAAAGTAGTTGGGAAAGGGCATGTTCACCACTGTGTTAGATGGCCTTTCCTTTTAATAACACTCAGTAAACATTTGAGAACTGAGGAGACACATTTTTTAAGCTTCTGAGGTGGAATTATTTCCAATTCTTGCTTGATGTACAACTTAAGTTGTTCAACAGTCCGGGGGTCTCCGTTGTGGTATTTTAGGCTTCATAATGCGCCACACATTTTCAATGGGAGACAGGTCTGGACTACAGGCAGGCCAGTCTAGTACCCGCACTCTTTTACTATGAAGCCACGTTAATGTAACACGTGGCTTGGCATTGTCTTGCTGAAATAAGCAGAGGCGTCCATGGTAACGTTGCTTGGATGGCAACATATGTTGCTCCAAAACCTGTATGTACCTTTCAGCATTAATGACGCCTTCACAGATGTGTAAGTTACTCATGTCTTGGGCACTAATACACCCCATACCATCACAGATGCTGGCTTTTCAACTTTGCGCCTAGAACAATCCGGATGGTTCTTTTCCTCTTTGGTCCGGAGGACACGACATCCACAGTTTCCAAAAACAATTGGAAATGTGGACTCGTCAGACCATAGAACACTTTTCCACTTTGTATCAGTCCATCTTAGATGAGCTCAGGCCCAGCGAAGCCGACGGTGTTTCTGGGTGTTGTTGATAAATGGTTTTCGCCTTGCACAGGAGAGTTTTAACTTGCACTTACAGATGTAGCGACCAGCTGTAGTTACTGACAGTGGCTTTCTGAAGTATTCCTGAGCCCATGTGGTGATATCCTTTACACACTGATGTCGCTTGTTGATGCAGTACAGACTGAGGGATCGAATATGTTGTCTTTGTAGCATATTCAAGCATATGGGTGGAAAATGATTTGCAAATCATTGTATTCTGTTTATATTTACATCTTACACAATTTCCCAACTCATATGGAAACGGGATTTGTATATATATATATATATATATATATATATATATATATATATATGTGTGTGTATTCCATCTCCTGTGCAACCTCTAGACACGCCACCATCAATGTCCCCTCTAATTTTTCATGTGTGTAAGCAAACGCAAAAGCTCCCTGAGAATTCAGTGGAGCACATGTGTGCAACATCACACCTGTTTCAAACCTGACATCATAACAATTTAAATGTCGTATTATAATAATCAAATGACAGCAGTCATTTCCATGATATTACTTTATGATATAAGTGGTTTGGCCCACTTACAATGAAAATAACAATACAATTGTGTTTTTCACGAGCTGTGTATTAGTATTGAATATCCGGGTGGAGGTCAGATCACATTTAGTTCCCCTTAAAGTACCAGTGGAGTGGAAAAACAAGTTGACTCTATATTGAAGCTATTATCATATATGTCTGATTCATGACAACAAAGGACTTCCATATTCTGCAAATAAATAAATATGATCAAAATAGTATCAATCTCACGGAGATCTCCGAGCCAGGAAGCCAGTGATCACGTGACGTCGCGCTAGGAACCAAAGATCCCTTCTCCATCAACAACAATGCCGTTCGAGCAGGCTTTGTGAGAGCCAACAATGATTACTTTGGGAACAATTATGATCCAGGACCTTATATTTTTGAGCCTGAACACAAAGAGGATAAGCAATAAGTTATAGAAGCCGACTGCTACCGGGATGCAGCTTTATTGTGACAGTAGAAATCCGTAGCATTGCTCGTTGGTAAACATACAAACTAACCATATTAAACCAGAATAAAACAAAAAGTGTAACATGTCCACTCTCGCTGGGATGTCCACCGACAGGACGCTCACATAGTTCTGTTTAGATGAAGATTCAATTACAATCCTAACGAAGGGTTAAACAAAAGTTGTTGCAACAATTGTGTCTCGATCGCCACATTGGGGATGTGAAGGTCGACCAACCTGTCGGTTCGTGGCCACTTTTGTCTACTACCAGAAGAGAACTGCATGAATTATACTGTATGATTTACTTTTAGCAATTTTGAAATGAAGCAAAAGCAGCCGCTAGTTAATAGTGTGTCAGAGTAAGCTAGCATTAGCTCACTGCTATCAATGCGTCTGCTTTGGTGCTTATAATAACAATATCACTCATATTTGGTTCATTTTCAGGTCACAACATGTAAATTTGATATTTTTGGCAGTTTCTGGATGTTTTAGAGAGTATAATGAGCACAACAGAAGACCCTCGATCTGTTGACTCAATCGTTAGCTATTTATTCACGATTTCGAATGCATAATAAAAGCCGAGCATATGTTCTTGTGTTACAAAAGGTTAGTGAATATTAAACACCACATCTCTTTCCAACTTTTGTGTATTTCCAGTATGACTGATCTAATAATATGGTCAGAGTGCAGAAGTGTCACTACGGTGACGTAGAATCTTCAGAAATTACCGAAGGCCTTCGGAGCGGAATTTTCAGAACGGCTGACTGAATTTGTTGCATTTTGTGACATTTTAAACAGTGTTTTGACATACTTTGTGGATTGTATATCCAATTGGATATGGTTAAATGGATACAATGAAACACAAATAAGCATATAAAGTCAACTTGTTTTTCAACTTTGCTGGTATTTTAAAACATTCTCATGTTGCACAATTAGATAAAAGCAAGGGATAAAATTCACATTTCTGTAACTTTTTGTCGACAAAAATATCATTTCATGAGCACTTCTGTAATCTAGTAACAGCATTTGGTGATAAATAACCTTAAATTAACATTCTTAATAAATGTCAGTAGAATAAGCACACATCTGATTGTGGAGTCAAAGTGTAAGGACCTGGAATTTACACTCTGTGTGGTGTTGGAGTTGTCCGACTTCTTGTTTGGCCATAAACGCATCAGTGAGTGTGTGTGTTGGCATTAGTGATAAATGGCGAGCGGGTGCTGTTGATATGACAGAGGACAGAATTGGTTTTGGCTTGGTTTGTACGGCATAAAATTACCAGTTTTGCTCGATAAGTTTTTACTAATATTTTTGGTGTGGTTAATGAAGAGTTGTTCTCAATTAAGTGATTGATGTAATTTCCTGCACCTTCCTAAAGCGTCTCGACAGACATTACAATAATAATACTAATAGTGTTGACGGACATTGCTTTATCTCTTGTGACAACCTGTCACCTGTCACTCACAGTTGCATTGCAAAATCATACAGAATAAATTATATGTTTATTTTGTTTAGAGTTCAGATTGGATTTGATTTTGTGTGCAGCGTAGATTTGCTGTGTGCAGAGGATTCGTGAAGAATGCACAATTGCCTAAATAAAGACAACTTCAGATTGTTTTCTTTGTTTAAAAATAGAACAAGCACATTCTGAAAATGTACTAGTAATAGTAACAATAGTATTCTACTTTTATTTGTCGTTATTTATACTTTCTAAATAAATTATGTCATAATGTTCATCAGTCAACTCATTGGTGCTAATTTTCAATCTATCAAGATAAAAAAAATATAGCCCTGAAATATTGTTATTGTTTTAATTTCGATGTCCCGCCCTCTAACGTTTGACCAATTAGAAAGTCAGTGAGTGTGTCACATCCAGGTTGCCAGTTATGCACCGCCATCTTCGTCTAGCTCAGTGGTTCTTAACCTGGGTTCGATCGAACCCTAGAGGTTCGGTGAGTCGGGCTCAGGGGTTCGGCGGAGGTCAAGACACACCCGACTCATCATGTAAATAAAAACTTCTCCCTATCGGCGTATTACGGATACGGCAACAGCAGAAGTAAGACTGATTTGCAGGTGTGTAATTTGTTGTGAGTTTATGCACTGTGTTGGTTTTGTTATTTGAACAGGGTGATTGAACACGGTTCATTTTGTGCACCAGTAAAAAAACATGGTAACACTTTAGTATGGGGAACATATTCACCATTAATTAGTTGCTTATTAACTTACAAATTAGTTACATATTGGCTCTTAACTAGTCATTATTAAGTACTTATTAATGCCTTATTCGGCATGGCCTTATTATAACCCTAACCCTCTAACCCTGGCCCTAACCCTCTAACACTAACCCTAACCCTAACCAAATAACTTTAAATTAAGTCTTTGTTACTTAGAATATGTTCCCTATCAGTGTTGGGTTAGTTACTGAAAACCAGTAACTAGTTACAGTTACTAGTTACTTTATTTCAAAAGTAACTCAGTTACTAACTCAGTTACTTAAACCAAAAAGTAATGCGTTACTGTGAAAAGTAACTATTTAGTTACTTATATATATATATATTTTTATTTTTTTATTTTTTTAAGGCCCCATTTAATGCCCTTTTAGCTTTCATTTTAGTACTGTTATTGCACTGGAGAATAATACAATCTGTTGATCAACTTGACATGCATTCGCATCACTGAACTCTGCTAAGCAATGTGCTCTACATACAACACACAAAGACAAAGATATGTTTTAAAGGGCCAATTTGTTTCAGACCAGAACAAATTGACAAAACTATTTTAAATAGCTGCAACTTAACATACATAAGTAACAAACAGCATAATAACAACATAGCTGTAAAACAAGAAAGGCACACACTACATACACAAAGCCTAACCAGGCGTTTTCTCAAGGAATTCTGAAATAAAATCATGTCTGAAGCCCAGAACACTCTACACATTTCCCCACTTAGTTTAGAGAAAAGGAAATATTAGCCTGGCCCACTAGTATCCCTCTTTAGGTTTGTGAACTTTATAGTCTAAACATTTAGAGTGATGTGATAATCAAACACTCTAAAAGTTTAAAATGAAAGAGTATATAAGAGAATTGACAGAGTGTGTGTACCTTCAGTGTGCAGTGCCTCATTAAAATCCAGCCGCTGTTGGAGGTGAAGTGTGTGTCTCTTTACTAGCTTCGTCGAAGCATGTTGTTTTTGTCGCTGTTTCAGCATATTTGAAACTTACATTCAACTAAAATGTTCTTTTCTTTGTGGTCGATAAAAGAAACGTACTGAAAATATCTCCATTTTAAGAAACTCGGCTTCGGGGTTCGCCATGACGTCTTGATAGTAGACACAGACACGCCCCCTCCCACACACACACACTCACACACACACACACACGTACACACAGACAGCGCGCGGCGCGCCTCTTTTTTGTCGCCTCTTTAGCAGCGCTGCAACACTCAGATCTTCTCAGTTTCTAGCCGATACTACATAAAAAATAACGGTAACGGAGTTACTGAATATAAAAAATAACGCGTTAGATTACTAGTTACCGCCGATAGTAACGGCGTTACAGTAACGCGTTACTTTGTAACGCGTTAGTCCCAACACTGTTCCCTATACTAAAGTGTTACCAAAACCATATAACTTTGTCTTGAATTTGCAAAAATACAACATTTTATTTTTCACTAAAGAAGGGTTTGGTGAATGCGCATATGAAACTGGTGGTGTTCGGTACCTCCAACAAGGTTAAGAACCACTGGTCTAGCTACTGCCACTGGTAAAGTTACTAAACATGTCACACCTTTGTAAATCTAAAAGGCGTCGTTACGATTCTCAACTTATTTATGAAAAAGCCAGGAACAAAACAAGGATTTGTATCGGGGATGCCTTTGAAAAATGGAGACGATTGAAGGCGGACAATATTTTCTCATCTGACGCCAAACTTGCTAATTTCCTCCTTGATAGGTAAGTCGGGCATTTATGTTCTCATATTTGTAATGAATGGACATGGACATTTCGTATGGAAACTATATTGTCCAATGCAGTCTATGATCTTGTCTAACAAAGCTAGTATGTTTGTGCAACGAATACTTAGAGTGATGGTGCTTAGCTCCTAGTGTAATGCTTGGCATGCTAGCCCGGTCAACGACGCATCGACATACAGGCTAACGGGGGAAATATATGCCTGTTAGCCTGTATGTCGATGTGTATTCGAACTCACAGGTCAAATTATCTTTTCGACAAATAAAGCCTATGTGGAATTCTTCAGAATTCTCTCTGTTCTGAGGGAAAAAAACTGGGGCTTCGGCGACAAATAGTCAACAATATAGAAAACGGTGAATGCTAGGGCACTCATCTCAAGCTGGTTCTCTCTCAGTGTTACTTGGATGGTATTGGAAGCAATGGCGGAGTCAGAGACCTGGCTCGAGTGGTACCACCACTACCATCCAAGTGCATCCAAGAGAGATCGGATGGGGTGGCGTACCAGTACCAGGCAATAGGTTTCCAATAGAACGGTCACCTTTTACTGCACCAGCTGTTGGCTTTAGAACCTTGGGACTGATGAGATCCGGTCATGCTGCCTGGGTTTGTTTGACTTTCTAAGGTTGTCTTCTCAATTGTTCAGCTGTCAAGTGGGGCGATTTCCGTCCTTTTGAGGAGGAGGGGGTGGCAGCTCGTAAAGGAAGGGCTGTATCGAAAATATCAAGGCAAAGTAGGGAGGAACAGAAAAGGATAGTGAGCTAAACCTGTTCAAAAAATAATAATAGCCAGCTTGTTTTAAAAAATCTATCCAGCTTGGCGATTGTCCTTTGAGGCTCCTAATTTCCCATTCTGCCGGAGTTCACTTCCACCTTTCGACAATCAGACTCCTTGGCGGTTCTTATTCTCCCCTTGAGTGGACCCTGTGTCTTGTCTGACAACAGATCTGAAATGTTTTTGTTTTGGTTGAGTCGGTCATACAGGTCACTGGTATCCTGTTTGTGTGCTCACAAACAAGACAATCTATTACCAACAGCCAGATCGTTCATGAATGACCGATCACTCGTGGCTGCCTGTCCTGTACAACTATGGATGGGAAACATTTGTATATCTTAGGTTACTGCGGAATGTACTAGCGTCCTTTTGTTGAACAGCTAAAGGTCAGGTCTTCTGGAATATTTCACAAGTACCATATTTTCCGGACAATAAGCTGCACCGGTTTATTAAACTGCACCAAGTACCTCAGGAATCAATACTTGGATCAAAGTTGTTCAATCTCTATATAAATCATTTTCTACCGCTTGTCCCTTTCGGGGTTGCGGGGGGGTGCTGGAGCCTATCTCAGCTGCATTCAGGCGGAAGGCGGAGTACACCCTGGACAAGTCGCCACCTCATCGCAGGGCCAACACAGATAGACAGACAACACTCACACTCACATTCACACACTAGGGCCCATTTAGTGTTGCCAATCAACCTATCCCCAGGTGCATGTCTTTTGGCGGTGGGAGGAAGCCGGAGTACCCGGAGGGAACCCACGCAGTCACGGGGGGGGAACATGCAAACTCCACACAGAAAGATCCTGAGCCCGGGATTGAACTCAGAACTACTCAGGACCTTCGTATTGTGAGGCACATGCACTAACCCCTGCCCCAATCTCTACATAAATGACATTTGTGAAGTTACGAAATACTTAGTTAGTATTATTTGCAGATGATACAACTGCGTTTTGTTCAGGAGAGAGCACACAGAAGCTGATGCAAATAATAACAGAAGAAATGTACAAATTAAAAAGGTTTGACAAAAACAGACTACGGTCTGAAAAGGGGTAGGATTAAATAAACTCTGCTTCTTCCTACTCCTTTTTGGATGTGCTGTAATGAAAGGAAATATGTGATGAATTGTATCGTATGCATGTTCGAAATAAACTGAAACTGAACTGAAAACTGAACGAATTTGTAATATATATATATATATATATATATATATATATATATATATATATATATATATATATATATATATATATATATATTTGCCGCACTGGACTAAAAACACTGATACATGTTGTGAAATGAGATATTTACATAGAGAGATTTTGTAAATGTGTATTGACATACAATAATTGTATCCAAACGGTACCTAAAACACAAAAAACAACAGCTGATCTAACAAAATAGACAAGTAACTGATGTCTTTATTCATCCTTTATGAGATGAATAAGATTGTATCCTTTTTTCATAAGGTTCAACATGCTTAGCCGGACCACTTTTGTAAAAGCCGCAGAGTTCAAAGCTTTGGAAACCAACATTGTTTATTTAAAACTGGTCAATGGTAAAACTTACAGCGTTGGTCTCACTCGCGCAAAAGCATTGTCGATTGCGTAAGTTAACACCAGAAGTGGGCGCCCCTGCATGGGCCAGCTACTGCAAAAGAGAGCCCCGACTTTATAGCAAAAGAGCAGACAAGTCCAATGGGTTAATGAGTCCAAAAGTGTTCACAAAGGTGAGATGAGGGTGATATTGTCAAAAGAATGTGTAGCTAAATACAATTGTTTTAAATTAAAAAAATATTTATATCTGAGGCAAGTTCCTCCTTTTTAAGACTTAAACCTTTGTACCATTCTTTCTTTAGCCGTTGGATCAACAGCTTGAACTTGGGGTTGCATTTGGAGTCATGAATCTTTCAGCCTTGTGCAAGTGATTAGACCGGGGGTCAGCAACCCGCGGCTCTCAAGCTGAATGCGGCTCTTTAGTGCCGCTCTAGTGGCTCCCATTTTTAAAAAAGGATTGAAAATGGAAAAAGATGGGGTAAAAATATATTTTTTTTGTTTTAGTATGTTTTTTGTTTGAGGACAAACATGACACAAACCTTCCCAATTGTTAGAAAGACCACTGTTTAATTGTATTTGAACATCGTTTTGTCCTACTAATTTCGGCAGTTCTTGAACTCACCATAGTGTGGACTGTGACGCAACAGTTTGTTTACATGTAACATCTTCCACTCCGTCTCTGTCTCATTTTGTCCACCAAAAGTTTTATGCTGTGCGTGAGTGCACAAAAGTGAGCTTTGTTGATGTTATTGACTTGTTGGAGTGCTAATCAGACATATTTGGTCAGTGCATGACTGCAAGCTAATCAATGCTAACATACTATTTAGGCTGTATGTACATATTGCATCATTATACCTTGTTTGTAGGTATATTTGAGCTCATTTAATATCCTTTACTATTATCCTCTTTGTATATAATTTAGTTTTGCATGTCTCATGACACATTATCTGTATATACTATTGGCTGCATTTGTTTGTGTGCCATGCTGTTCCAGACCACATCAAACATTACCTAGTTTGCCAAAGATTGTAATAAATATATTGAAAGAAGAGCCTGCCGTTTCCTTTAACTTGGACACACACATCTTTACCGTTGGCCATTGAAAGCCAATAATTTCCAGGCGTTATCTCATCTTCTGAATAGCCTCTGATTTACTAATGTTTTCTAATGTTGTAAAAATGTGTAGAATAAATATAACATTTCAACATTTCTGTCAACGAAGATTTGCTTCAGCCTGCGACACATAGTCATTTTGATAGTAGGGTATTATAGCTAATATAGACACTTACATCATGTGTTTCCTTCATTATAAGACTTATACACGGCTTTTCATTTTTTGCGGCTCCAGACAGATTAGTTTTTAATATTTTTTGTCCAATATGGCTCTTTCAATGTTTTTCATTGCCGGCCCCTGGATTAGACGTACCAAAGCTATTATCAATGTCCCCAAAACAACAGATGATAGACAGAGGGAAGGCCAGATGTGGCAGCTGAATTTGTGTGTGTTTTTTCAAATGAAGTTCAGGACAAATGTGTGAATTTAAATGTATATTTGCTAATATTCTAACATATACAACAGGGCCTATACTGTAAATGCATATAATGTATACAGTATGCATAAGGTGAAGGTGCTATTGTACTTTAATGGAAGCTCTCGCATTCATGGAATAATTAATCAAACGGTAATTTATTTAAGAGTACATGATTCAGAAAGTGCCGCATGCAAGCACCCACTCGCACACCCTGGAAGTCATTTGAGCTTTTGATTTTTCAAAGACTCTGAAGCTGATTGGCCCACATTGTGCTGCTCAACACACAGCATATTAACACAACCCCATTCACAGCCCTTCATAATCCTCTCCACAGTAACAAATCTCTCAAAGGTTGGCAGCATACCAGAGCTGCTGCCATGTTTCCTCTCTCTCCCATAACTCTATTTTACTTACACACTCTCTCACACACACACACATACATATAGACTCATATTTATATTTTTTGCAAATATTGCAATTCTGTCCATCCACACCTCACACCCACAACACTCCTTCATTTTCAGTCTGTAGTTCCTCATTCTCTTTGTCTCAAATGTTCCCCGACATGAACAGTCAGCAACACCCATCTGGAAATTCACAGAGGGGAAAGTGGAGGGAACGGAATCCACAGCTGGGATTTATGAAATATCGGGATGTTTTGAAGAAGAGCTGAGTGACTTTTGTGTAAATGTAATTTTGGTTAAAAAGCAGTTAATAATGCCCTCTGATTCATAAATTCAATAAAGATGTGTACCGTATTTTTCGGAGTATAAGTCGCACCCGAGTATAAGTCGCACCGGCCGAAAATGCATAATAAAGAAGGGAAAAAAACATATAAGTCGCACTGGAGTATAAGTCGCATTTTTAGGGGAAATGTATTTGATAAAACATAACACCAAGAATAGACATTTGAAAGGCAATTTAAAATAAATAAAGAATAGTGAACAACAGGCTGAATAAGCAGTGTTGGGTTAGTTACTGAAAACCAGTAACTAGTTACAGTTACTAGTTACTTTATTTCAAAAGTAACTCAGTTACTAACTCAGTTACTTACACCAAAAAGTAATGCGTTACTGTGAAAAGTAACTATTTAGTTACTTATTTTTTTCCCCCTTTTTTTTAAGGCTCCCATTAATGCCCTTTTAGCCTTCATTTCAGTACTGTTATTGCACTGGAGAATAATACAATCTGTTGATCAACTTGACATGCATTTGCATCAATGAACTCAGAAAGCAATGTGGTCTACATACAACACACAAAGACAAAGAAATGTTTCAAAGGGCCAATTTATTTCAGGCCAGAACAAATTGACACAACTATTTTAAATAGCTGCAACATAATGGCACTTTAACTTTAACTTTAAGTAGATAGGATCTTTGATCCTAGACACAACTTACATTTAACTAAAATGTTATTTTCTTTGTGCTTGACAAAAGAAAAGTATTGAGAATGTCTCCATGTTAAAAAACTTGACTTCTGGCTTCGCCATGATGTCTTGTTAGGTGTTGAGAGTAGCGTATGTGTGTGTGTGTGTGGCCCTTTAAGATATGACTGCATGTGAGGTGAGTGACGTCAGTGAGTGAGTGGGCGAGAAAGGTGAGCGAGAGGCGACAGTGAGTGCGTGCAGGTGCTCTGGCTTGGTGGATGGCTGCGTCCAATAAAGTCACAAAGTTGCAACAAACCGCCGGCCTCGTCATTCGCCCTCAGCTGTAAAGACCCACTTGTTAGCCCCGAAGTACATAGGCCCTGGAGGAACGTCTCCCCTGCGCCCCTCAACTACGGTCTGGGAGTCCCCCCCGCCCCCACCCACAGAAAGCACGCCTTTTCTTTTCCACCGCAGCGCTCCAATAAAACACACTCAGATCTTCTGTTTCTCGCCGATACTACATAAAAAATAACGTAAAATAACGCAGTACCGCATAATGTAGTAACAGTAACTGAGTTACTGAATATAAAAAATAACGCGTGAATTACTAGTTACCGCCGAAACTAACGGCGTTACAGTAACGCATTACAAAGTAACGCGTTAGTCCCAACACTGTGAATAGGTGTACGTTATATGAGGCATAAATAACCAACTGAGAACGTGCCTGGTATGTTAACATAACATATTATGGTAAGAGTCATTCAAATAACTATAACATATACAACATGCTATACGTTTACCAAACAATCTGTCTCTCCTAATCGCTAAATCCCATGAAATCTTATACGTCTAGTCTCTTACGTGAATGAGCTAAATAATATTATTTGATATTTTACGGGAATGTGTTAACAATTTCACACACAAGTCGCTCCTGAGTATAAGTCGGTTTGTACACTTGTCATCTATATCATCCATATTTTATAATTAAACAAATGAAATACCCGTGTCTCAATGTCATTTACGTCTGTACATGACACTTGGTCGCGACTGTAACGACCCCAACACACTGCAAAAAGTCAGTGTTCAAAAACAAGAAAAAAACAAACAAAAATTAGTGGTATTTTATTTGAACTAAGCAAAATTATCTGCCAACAGAACAAGAAAATGTGGCTTGTCAAGACTTTCCAAGACAAGTAAAATTAGCTATCCTCAATGAACCCAAAAATACCTTAAAATAAGTATATTCTCACTAATAACAAGTGCACTTTTCTTGATAGAAAAAACAAATATGAGACCTTTTTTCTCAATATGTTGAAAAATATTCTTAAATTAAGTAAATGCTAGTGCCATTATCTTGACATAATGATATGCGCTCCAAAACATTTGTTAATTGTAATTTTGAAGAATTTACCTGAATGTGCATGAACTATTTATGTTAAAAATAGTTAGAAATGTCACATGTTGAATGTTTAAATATTAACTGTCCGTTTACTGTACTGTGCCAACTGTACTACTATACGAGTACGTATTTTCTATTGTTTCATTGAAAATAAAACAGTCCATTTGGCTGTCATCTGTTTTAATATGAGACACAATTAACAATAATAATAATAATAATACATTTTATTTACAAGGCACCTTTCTGGGCACTCAAGGACACCGTACAAAATCACAACATTAAAATCAAATTGGATAAAAAAAAAACAACAACAACAAAGAGAAAAGAAAAGATGATTACAATGAATAAGCAGTCAGGAATAGCTGTGTTTTGAGTCTTGATTTGAAGAGGGATATTGAATCTAAGTTGCGAAGGTCTGCTGGTAGAGAGTTCTAAAGATGTGGGGCAGAGCGGCTGAAAGCTCGGGAACCCATGGTGGACAGTTTAAATAAAAGGACAGAGAGGTGGATGGATGAAGAGGATCTTAGGGAACGTGAGGGCGTGGCGACATGGATCAGGTCAGAGAGCTATGATGGAGAGAGGTTATGGATGGCTTTGAAAGTGAGGAGAATTATTTTAAAGTGGATGCGATGTTTGATGGATAGCCAGTGGAGTTGCTGCACAACAGGGGTAATGTGCTGGGTTCCATTGTCTTGGGTGTGATGATGTAATGTTCATAGACTGAGGCCGATCTGCATGCAAGCAAAAGTTCGACTCCAGGTGTCGTTGAGGAAGGAGGGAGGTCAAAAGCGTCCATCATTGAGGTGTCCTCGGGGGGTGTTTTCAGAACAGCCTATGTTCCTGTTGTTCACAGCGTATAAGCCATTCGAGGGAGTCAAATCATAGATTAGGATGTTTGTTTTCCACGAGCAGACAATACAATGACTTGTCATATTGACGTCGGGTTGTGTTTATTTCCTGTCAGTGCTCTTATTTTGGTTCCATTTCCCGATTGTCTCCCTGAGCGCTGTTTCCCCTCACCTGCTGCTGATTGGCAGCCTGGCCACACCTGGTGTCAATCAGCTGACTGCTATTTATGCCTGCCTCGCCCTCCAGTCAGGGCTCGAGGATTGTTTGCTGTCTCCTGTTATCCTGGTTCCTGTTTTCCTGCATTTCCTTTTGACATTAAAGTCATGTTTTCCCGCAACATGCCTGCTATCTCTGCGTCTTGGGGTTCACCACCAACAAATCACGACAAGTATTATATTTTTTTCTGGATCGCTTCAGCACGATTTCGAAAACAGAGCTTGCTTGCTGCAGAGCAGGGGTGATGTGCTGGATTGAAGGGGTTCTGGTGATTATCCGGGCTGCAGAGTTCTGGAGAAGCTGAAGTTTGTGATGAGACAACATTGTGTCAAAGTCATGATTTTTTTTTTCATGCTTGAAATAAGAAATTCTTACTTTGAAAAAGCAGTTTTATACTTGTGAGTGTTGATGACACGGCTTTGCATCAGTTGATATTCTAGTTTCAAGCATGTTTTACTAAATATAAGTCATCAAATCTCAGCAACAAGCTGTAATATCTTACTGAGATCATTTAGGACCAAAACCCTTAAAACAAGTAAAACACTCTAACATAAAATCTGCTTAGTGAGAAGATTGATCTTATCAGACAGAAAATAAGCAAATATCACCCTTATTTGAGATATTTCATCTTACTTAGATTTCAGTTTTTGCAGTGTACCCCTTTTGTATACGTGTATCGTGTGTTTGGGCAGTGTGCATCAGTGTGACTTTGTGTGTGTGTGTGTATGACTCTAATGCATTTTGTGGGGAGATTTAGGTGAACAGGGTTCTGCAGTTTGTTATTAGAAAATCTCTCATCCGTGTCTCTAATTAAGATGCATAGCATCTCCCTGAACGTCAGCGCAGCTAATTATCAAACAATGTAGTGCTCACCAGATATAAGAACTGGCAGCCTCCGTCGTCATGTTACTAACCTATTACTGCTGCAATTACCAAGCGTCTGTCATTCGCCTTGTTATTTCATTGGCATTCTCTTTTTGGTTATTTACTAATGCCTGTCTCTGCGTTTATTTCCCCTTTCTAATTTTCTCTTCTGGATTTCTTCCTCTGTTCTCTCTCTCCAGGCTACGGCTTTGTTGATTTTGACAGCCCGGCTGCAGCACAGAAAGCCGTGTTGTCTCTCAAAGCCACGGGAGTGCAGGCGCAAATGGCCAAGGTAGGCTGCCAAACTGCTTCCTTGTGTGCTATCATTAGCACCTTGTTGCACACACACACACACACACCTCCATCCGCTTGTTTAAAAAAGGTATACGACCAGTGATATGTCTTTGAGTTCCACAGCGGAAGCAATGCAGCACGCATTACACAAAGTGCGTACTGCGCATTTTTCCATAACAAACTAAGCATTAGCTGTGCTGCTGTGTTTATTTGCTGACACTGTCTGCTGACAGGTGGAAACCACAACTTCTAGCGGGCCAATGCATGTGTGACGTTATTATTGTTATGATTAGAAAAATACTTATATATATATATATGTATATATATATATAAATATATCAATCTATCTATCTATCAAGAGGGACAGAGACAGCACACAGTGCATGTGGATCACATGTTACCATGGCGAGAAAACATGGAGAGACTGCCAGTTATATAGTCTCCACCAGTTGCAGAAAATGTGCCTTCAGTACAACTGGACAGTGCTGTTTCAGTTCCATCACCAGGACCATCAGTGAGTCAGACACAAACTAGTCTCATCATTGAACCAGATTCGAGGGCTGCTGAGTTGCCATCATCAGAACCCAGATCACCCACAACAAAAACCCCACCAGTGATCCGCAGATACCCAGAAAGGTTTCGAGTACCACCAAAAAAACAGAATCTCTGAAGACAGTATAAAAATCTGTGTTAAAGGTGTACAAATAATGTTTGTATAATAAGCATGTTATTATTTACAAATGAGGGTTAAGAGTTCAGTACTAAAAAAAAAAAAAGAATGTGGCTTAGGTACAGTTTTTTTAATTGAGCTGCTGCATTTTTTGGTTGGGTTGTTTATTTATTTTGAGTAACTTCTCCATTTCTAAAAGGGGAGGAATGTAATAGAGTGATCTATGTTTGTCTGTTGCCATCTCCTGGTGAATGTTGGCTATAGCGTACTGGTGTTACTTTTTGGTTGGCCAAAGATTTACGTGGTGTTGCGCACCTGACGTCAAGTGTGTGAGTCTGTTCTGAAGACTACAGTAAAGAGACGTACTTCATCCCCTCGCCTGTTTATTGCCTCCAACTCAATATATTACAACAACATTGCTCCATGCGGACCCTCCAGGTCCGCATGGAGCTGGAGGGGGCGTGGCCTCCAGGTCCACCTGAATTTCGGGAGATTTTCGGGAGAAAATTTGTCCCGGGAGGTTTTCGGGAGAGGCGCTGAATTTCGGGAGTCTCCCGGAAAATCCGGGAGGGTTGGCAAGTATGGTTTATTTGGAACGTGCATGCGTGCATACATGATGCATCACAATTTCCAGTTTCTCTATTCAACATGTTCGAAAAGGAGTCGGAAGAAGCAGAGCTTATTTAATCCTACCCCTTTTCCTTTACTTAGCAGTTGCTAAAACATGTGTTCACTTCCCGTTCTCAATTTATTCACAATATACTCACTTACTAATAACATAAAAAATAAGTTAAAGTTCATATAGTGAGATAACTAAGATTATCTAGAACAGTGGTTCTTAACCTGGGTTCAATCGAACCCCAGGGGTTTGGTGAGTCGGCCTCAGGGGTTCGGCGGAGGTCAAGACACACACGACTCATCGTGTAAATAAAAAATTCTTCCTATCGACGTATTATGGATACCCCCAAACAATGTTCCCTCTAATTTTCCATATGCGTGAGCAAACGTCAAAACTCCTTGAGCATTCAGTGGAGCACATGTGAGCGACGTCAGACGTGCACATGCACTGTGGTCACACCTGCAGCACACCTGTCCCAAACCTGACTAAATAACAAGTTAAATGTTTTATTATTATAATCAAATGACAGCAGTCATTTCCATTAGATTATTTTCTAATATAAGTGTTTTGGCCCACGTACAATAACAATATCAAAACATATTGTTTTTCATGAGCTGTGCACTAGTATTATATGTCTGGGTGGGGGTCCTGCTTTGGAAATAATTTGTACCCCTTTCAGATATCTCATTTAGTTCCCACTAAAACATTCACATGTTGCACAATGAGATGTAAACATGGGATCCTGTGTACATTCCTGTAACTTTATGTTTGTAAAATATATATTTATTAGTATTTCTTTAATATAATAACATCATTTCATGATTAATATTTATAAATTAAGATTAAATTAAGAAAAACACATTTTATGTTTCACTAAAGAAGGGTTCGGTGAATGCGCATATGAAACTGGTGGGGTTCGGTAACTCCAACAAGGTTAAGAACCACTGATCTAGAACAGTGTTTTTCAACGTTTTCTGAGCCGAGGCACATTTTTTTCATTGAAAAAATCCCGAGGCACACCACCAGCAGAAAACATAAAAAAAATGAAACCCAGCAGCCGATATTGACAATAAAAAGTCATTCTTGCAATTGTTGGATATGAATTCCAACCATAACCAAGCATGCATCTCTATAGCTCATGTCTCAAAGTAGGTGTACTCTCACGACCTGTCATATCACGCTGTGACTTATTTGGAGTTTTGTTTGGCTTTTCCTGTGTGTAGTGTTTTGGTTCTTGTCTTACGCTCCTATTTTGTTGTTGATTGTCATGTCATTTACGGATGTACTTTGTGGACGCCGTCTGCTCCACACGCTGTAAGTCTTTGCTGTCGTCCAGCATTCTGTTTTTGTTTACTTTGCAGCCAGTTCAGTTTTAGTTTTGCATAGCCTTCCCTAAGCTTCAAGGCCTTTTCTTAGCGGCACTCGCCTTTTGTTTATTTTTTATTTAAGCATTAGACACCTTTTTACCTGCAAACCATTGTCGTCGTTCACGACATCGACAAAGCAATTAGCTACCTGCTGCCACCTACTGGTAAGGAAGAGTATTACACGGTTACTCTGCCGAGCTCTAGACAGTACAGACACTCAACAACGGCACATTTACGGATTATAATTACTGGTTTGCAAAAAAATATTTTTAACCCAATTAGGTGAAATTACATAATCTCCCACGGCACACCAAACAATATCTCACGATACACTAGTGTGCCGCGGCACAGTGGTTGAAAAACACTGATCTAGAACAGTGTTTTTCAACCTTTTTTGAGTTTGTTGTTGGTTTCCTGTGTGCAGTGCTTTAGATCTTGTCTTGCGCTGTTATTTTGGTGGCCCTTCCTGTTTTGTGGGTGTTTTCCTGTAGCAGTTTCATGTCTTCCTTTGAGCGCTATTCCCTGTACCTACTTTGTGTTAGCAAGCAAGGCTATTTAAGTTGTTGCTTTCCTTCTTTGTGTGGACATTGTCGATTGTCATCTCATGTACGGATGTACTTTGTGGACGCCGTAAGTTTTTGCTGCCGTCCAGCATTTTGTTTCTGTTTACTTTGTAGCCAGTTCAGTTTTACTTTCCTTTTGCATAGCCATTGCCTTTTTCTTTCCCTTTCCCTTTCCCTTTTGTTCTTTTTTGGTTTAAGCATTGCATACCTTTTTTACCTACACACTGCCTCCCGCTGTGCTCTGCATATTGTGATCACAACCAACCATCCTCGTCTCACCCGACACTTTCCGACTTTTACAAAGCAATTAACTACCTGCTGCCACCTACTGACATGGAGTATTACGTGGTTACCCTGCCGAGTTCTACACAGCACAGACACTAAGCAACGGCACATTATTTGCAGATTATAATTATTGATTTGCAAAAAATATTTTTTGAACCGATTAGGTGAAGTTGCATAATTTCCCACGGCACACCAGACAATATGTCATGGCACACTAGTGTGCAGGGGCACAGGGGTTGAAAAACACTGATCTAGAAAATTAATGGATGGATGAAATACATTCAGAATGTTTATCATGGTTCTTCTTCTTTGTACTTTGTAAACACTTTAAGTTTGAAGAGTTTCTTGAAGTGGATTATATTAGCACATTGTTGGATTTCTTTGCTTAATCCATTCCATAAATTAATTACACATACTGATATACTGAAGGTCTTAAGTGTTAAAGTTAAAGTTAAAGTTAAAGTACCAATGATTGTCACACACACACTAGGTGTGGCGAGATTATTCTCTGCATTTGACCCATCACCCTTGATCACCCCCTGGGAGGTGAGGGGAGCAGTGGGCAGCAGCGGTGGCCGCGCCCGGGAATCATTTTGGTGATTTAACCCCCAATTCCAACCCTTGATGCTGAGTGCCAAGCAGGGAGGTAATGGGTCCCATTTTTATAGTCTTTGGTATGACTCGGCCGGGGTTTGAACTCACAACCTACCGATCTCAGGGCGGACACTCTAACCACTAGGCCACGTGCGTACACATTTTTTAAATTACATTTTTCTCTAAGATTATATTTCTCCTCTTTTGTTGAGAATAATTGTGGTATATTCTTGGGTAGCAGGTTGTAGTTTGCTTTGTGTATAATTTTAGCTGTTTGCAAATTCACAATGTCGTGTAATTTCAGTATTTTCGATTGAATGAATAAAGGGTTTGAATGTTCTCTATATCCAACATTATTTATTATGTATTCTAACTGATCTTTTTTGTAACACCGTTAATGAATGAAGTGTACTTTTGTAGTTATTTCCCCATATTTCTGCACAATAACTCAGATATGGTAACCCTAGTGAGCAGCAGAGAATATGAAGTGATTTTTGGTCTAGAACATGTTTTGCTTTATTCATTATTGACGTGTTTCTTGCAACTTTATACTTTATATGTTTTACATGAGATTTCCAGTTCATTTTATCATCTATTATTTTACCTAGAAATTTGGTTTCATTTACTCTTTCTATTTCTATTTCGTTAAAGTTGTCACTTTCATATGCAATGAAAACATTGGCAAAAATGGCATTGTTAATTTGTGTATAATTAGTGGTTGTGTAACCATGAGTCTGGACAGCAGTGTGACAAGTGGGAATTCAACTAAAATGCCTACAGAGGTGATCCTTGTTTTACAAGCTTCAAGAGGTAGTCAACTGAAATGGCTTTCACTTCACAGGTGTGCTTGAAGCTCATTGAGAGAATGCCAAGAGTGTGCAAAACACTAATCAGAGCAAAGGGTGGCTATTTAGAAGAAACTAGAATATAAAACATGTTTTCAGTTATTTCACCTTTTTTTGTTAAGTACATAACTCCACATGTGTTCATTCATAGTTTCGATGCCTTCAGTGACAATCGACAATGTAAATAGTCATGAAAATAAAGAAAACACATTGAAATGAGAAGGTCTGTCCAAACTTTTGGCCTGTACTGTATACTTAAAGCCTATTATTTGTGCTCTATTGACGAGACATGCGTCAAAAAGTCGGCCGCCCAAAAAATACTCTGCTCCCGGAAACCGGATGTTGTGATGACAAATCCACTTTCGTCGGCGGTCGTAGCAATTAGTCGCATTTAAGTCTCATTCAGATCGTATTCAGGTGGGATTTCTGTTTCAACTGCAGTCACATTTGATTCCAATCGAGTTTCGGACTACCTCCTCAGGGTCTCTGCAGGTTTCAACATGCCAAATTTAAGACTTTTTAAGACTTTTTTAAAGACCATAACGAATACAATTTATGACCCATTTCACATGTTGTGTTTTTTTGTATGTTTTTTTGTTTGTTTTTGTTATATTTGGATGTAATTGTTGGTTTATATGATATTAAGTAAGACTATGTATTATGTTGAAGGGGGCAGGGAAATATACGATTTTTCTTCATCCTGCTCCTTCTCAGGCATTGGTGTGTAAATGTATAATTTAATAATTGTGGTATATTTGTCTATCGATCAAAGATGCACATCAATGAAGGAGATAAATAAAAATGAATGAATGAATGAATGAATGAATACAGGCAAAAAAGTACAAAAGACTTGAAGGAAAATTGAAGTCTCGGAATTGCTTGCAAAGTATATGAATTGATTCACAGCTCTTTCACGTTGGAATACAAAACGCTTAACCGAACTAAAAACACCAGACACTTCTCTGTTGTGAAGATTTGTTTTGAAGTCAGAATGGAAAAATTGAGCGGGCAGCACAGTTAGTTCCGCTGTGTAGTTGTGAAGTGAAGTGAATTATATTTATATAGCACGTTTCTCTAGTGACTCAAAGCGCTTTACATGGTGAAACCCAATATCTAAGTTACATTTAAACCAGTGTGGGTGGCACTGGGAGCAGGTGGGTAAAGTGTCTTGCCCAAGGACATAACGGCAGTGACTAGGATGGCGGAAGCGGGAATCGAACCTGGAACCCTCAAGTTGCCGACACGGCCACTCTACCAACCGAGCTATGCCGCCCCAAGTTACGTAATAGCGTCCTCAAAAATCAAAACATTTCAAAGCGAGACTGAAGTTTATGCATGTTTTAAATGAAAGTAACGTCAATAGATGGTTAAGACCTTCATATTTAAGACCTTTCATGAGATTTTGGGAGAATTTTATTTTTTTAATGATTGGTTTTAAGACTTCATAAGACCCCGTGGATACCCTACCCCTGATATGGCCTGAATCTGATACAAAAAGATCAGATTTGAAGCACTTTGGAGCGTTTAGACTGGAAAAACATGTCTGATTCTTGAGGGCAAAACAAATCCAATTTGGTGTGCAGTGTAAACGGAGCCTTAAATTTCCACATGTTGTGTTATTCCCTCAGTTGATTGTCGATACATAAAATGTGCAAAAAAGGCAAACTGGACATCACCATGTGATCGAAAAGTTCCCTTTTCTTTTTTTGAAAGACGTATGATGAGCACGGCTATTCCTCATGCGCTACACTGAGGAATAGCCGAAGTAATCTGTTAATCCCTCAGATTACTGCAAAAACTGAAATCTAAGTAAGATGAAATATCTCAAATAAGGGTGATATTTGCTTATTTTCTGTCTGATAAGATAATTCTTCCCACTAAGCAGATTTTATGTTAGAGTGTTTTACTTGTTTTAAGGGTTTTGGTCCTAAATGATCTCAGTAAGATATTACAGCTTGTTGCTGAGATGTTATGACTAGAGATGTCCGATAATATCGGCCGATAAATGCGTTAAAATGTAATATCGGAAATTATCGGTATCGTTTTTTTTTGTTTTTATTTAATTAAATCAACATATAAAACACAAGATACACTTACAATTAGTGCACCAACCCAAAAAACCTCCCTCCCCCATTTACACTCATTCACACTCATTCACACAAAAGGGTTGTTTCTTTCTGTTATTAATATTCTGGTTCCTACATTATATATCAATATATATCAATACAGTCTGCAAGGGATACAGTCCGTAAGCACACATGATTGTGCGTGCTGCTGGTCCACTAATAGTACTAACCTTTAACAGTTAATGTTTACTAATTGTCATTGATTACTAGTTTCAATGTAACTGTTTTCATATTGTTTTATTTTCTTTTTTATTCAAGAAAATGTTTTTAATTTATTTATCTTATTTTATTTTATGACTTTTTTTTTAAAGTACCTTATCTTCACCATACCTGGTTGTCCAAATTAGGCATAATAATGTGTTAATTCCACGACTGTATATATCGGTTGATATCGGTATCGGTTGATATCGGTATCAGTAATTAAAGACTTGGACAATATCGGAATATCGGTTATCGGCAAAAAGCCATTATCGGACATCCCTAGTTATGACCTATATTGAGTAAAACATGCTTGAAACTAGAATATCAACTGTTGCAAAGCTGTGTCATCAACACTCACAAGTTTAAAACTACTTTTTTAAAGTAATAATTTCTTATTTCAAGCATGTAAAAAAAAAAAATCATGACTTTGACACAATTGTGTCTCATATTAAAACAGATGACAGGCAAATTGACTTTGCTGTTTTATATTCCAATGAAACAATAGAAAATACGTACTCATATAATAGTACAGTTGTTATTAGTGATAATATACTTATTTTAAAGTGGGTTCATTGAGGTTAGCTAATTTTACTTGTTTTGGAAAGTCTTGACAAGCCACATTTTCTTGTTCTATTGGCAGATAATTTTGCTTAGTTCAAGTAAAATACCCCTATTTTTTGTATTTTGTTTTTCTTGTTTTTGAACACTGACTTTTTGCAGTGTATGGACGAGCATGCAAACTCTTTTTTTTTTTTTTTCGTGCCTGAAAGTCTCCATGTCGGCCGCATTAAAGCAATGAATATGCTGATAGCTTTGAGTGATTCTTCTCACTGGAGATGCTGTGCATTTGATCTAATCTCCAAATCCTGGCCCGCCTCCTTACGGATAAGAAATGGCGATGAGATGGAGAGGGACGACGACGTCGGCGGCGCCGGCGAAGATGACAGACTTGATGATAACAATGAAGGTGGCAATTATTTTGATCAAATGGGATTGGGTGTGAAGGCAGGAGATGATCGTCTCCATGGTGCTCAGGTGTGCCATTTCTTTAAGGTGCCATTTAGCTCTTTCCTCTCCCCGGCAGTGTCCTTCTTCTAATATTTATAAGAGGCCGGCTTCTCTGAATACAGATAAGATGTCTCGCTCCTCCGCCCCGTCTCATTTTAAGACCATATTTGGCATTGCTCCTCTTTCATCGGTCAATATGTTCAGAGTAGGGGTCTTCTGCACCAATATTGAGGCACTGGACATTTCAAGTGTTTGCACGTGTATTTTGTTTGCAGTGTGCACAAGTGTCCTGTGCTATAACACCCTGCTTTTATCTCACTTAAGAGAGACATTATTGAGTAGTTTGCTTTTATAGACTCCCGTTGCATCTGTGTAATACCTCCACCAGCTCTCTGTCCTCACTCGTCCTCTACACTCCATCCTCTTCTACATCGACCCTCTTCTTTCATGCTTACTCCCACGTTGCAAGCCATGTACTTCTTATCCCTCATGCATTCATCGGTCAAATATTATTTTTCATTTGCTTCTGTATAAGTTTCTTCGACGATGCCAGAGAAAAACATTTTTTTTATGCCACTATGTCATTGTCTCATTTTGTCCACCAAACGCTTTATGCTGTGCGTGAAGGCACAAAGGTGAACTTTGTTGATGTTATTGACTTGTGTGGAGTGCTTATCAAGCATATTTGGTCAGTGCGTGACTGCAAGCTAATCGATGCTAACATGCTATTTAGGCTAGCTTTATGTACATATTGCATAAGTATACCTCACTTGTAAGTATTTGAGTTAATTTAATTTCCTATGTCCTGTGTATTTAATGTATATCTGCATGTCTTATGACATATTAACTGCATGTAATATTGCCTGCATTTCTGATAGTGGTTTGGGTGCCATGTTGTTCCAGACCACAGCAAATGTAAATAATGTAAATAATTCAATGTATACACCCTGATGATTATCTTGTGTGATGACTGTATTATGATGATAGTATATATGATAGTATATATCTGTATCATGAATCAATTTAAGTGGACCCCGACTTAAACAAGTTGAAAAACTTATTCGGGTGTTACCATTTAGTGGTCAATTGTACGGAATATGTACTTCACTGTGCAATCTACTAATAAAAGTCTCAATCAATCAATCAAAAACAAACGTAACCCAGCTTGCAAAGATTGTAATAAATCCATTAGAAGAAGACAGCCCACCGTTTTCCTTTAACTTGGACACACACATCTATACTTTTGGCCATTCTAACACCGCAAAAAGTCAGTGTTCAAAAACAAGGAAAAAAAAAATGCAAAAATGAGGGGTATTTTATTTGAACTAAGCAAAATTATCTGCCAATGGATCAAGAACATTTGGCTTGTCAAGACTTTCCAAAACAAGTAAAATTAGCTAACCTCAATTAACTCAAAAATACCTTAACATAAGAATATTGTCACTAATAACAAGTGCACTTTTCTTGGTAGAAAAAAAAGAGACCTTTTTGCTCAATATGTTGAAAAATATTCTTACATTAAGTAAATGCTAGTGCCATTATTTTGACATAATGATATGCGCTCGGCATTAAATTTCTTGAAACCAGCAAACTTATACTAAAAACTAATTTAATGTTCTTCATGGAAAGGCAGCAAGGCAACCGCTTGTTACTCTCGGGGTCTCCGAGACGCTCAGACAAATCATATGGTCTAAAAATGCATTTTTCCATCGATAACATGACATCATCGCACCAAGTGCGTGCTCTTTCCGTCAATTAGTGCATATTTACTGTACACAGCCTGGCCCCCGGCCAAAACATTTTTAATTGTAATTTTGAAGAATTTTTCTGAATGTGCATGAACTATTTCTGTTCAAAATTGTTAGAAATGTCACATGTTAAATGTTTAGATATTAACTGTCAGTTTACTGTATTGTACCAACTGTACTACTATATGAGTGTATATTTTCTATTGTTTCATTGAAAATAAAACCGCAAAGTCCATTTGGTCATCATCCGTTTTAATTATGAGACACAATTTTTTTTTCATACTTGAAATAAGAAATTATTACTTTAAAAAAGTAGTATTATACTTGTGAGTGTTGATGACACAGCTTTGCAACAGTTGATAATCTAGTTTCAAGCATGTTTTACTCAATATAGGTCATAACATCCCAGCAACAAGCTGTAATATCTTACTGAGATCATTTAGGACCAAAACCCTTAAAACAAGTAAAACACTCTAACATAAAATCTGCTTAGTGAGAAGAATTATCTTATCAGACAGAAAATAAGCAAATGTCAATATGGCTCTTTCAACATTTTGGGTTGCCGACCCCTGTGCTAAGCTAAATCTTGCCTTGGTCTTTCCTTGCGCTTCCGAGCTGCACACCCCCTTTTTGTATTTTGCCTCGTTTTTGGATGAAAAGAATCATCTTAACTCCTGTCATTAAATATTTTCGGATGACAAACACATCACCATGCCACGGCCCAACAGATTAGACAACGTAAAAAAATAAATATTTGTTGCTTATAAATTCATTTTCGAAGATAGTCAGTCCCGTCATCACTCATGGTTTTCCGGATGGAAATGAACCCGCACAAATGATCCGGTTAGTCGACTAATCGTTAAGATAGTCAATGATTAGTCGACTATAAAAAAAATAGTTGTTGCATCCATAGTGAATTGATGTTGAGAAAAAAAACCCTGTATGTAGAAAAAGCACATCAGAGAGTGCTGCAGTGGTGGCCTCTCTAATAAACCCACTCTCATTCCATTTTGTCACCTATATCTCTCCACTGCAAAGTAATAGATAAAGCGTAAATGAGAGCCACAGGCGCTGAGCTCATTAAGTGAAAGCATCACAGTAATCAATCGATGTTGGGTTTTTTTCTTGCCCTGATGCACTACAACTATATTTACTCCGAAGAAGCCTCCATTTAAACGCAGCTGTAGAGGGAAGAGACCGTTCTGATTTCCTCCGGAACAGCTCCTCCTACTCCCCTTGGAATTTGAAATACCAAGGCACCACAGATGAAACATTGCCCCCCTTTTGTCTTGCCCTCCCCTGGGGAGTGAGGAGAAGCAACATAATTAAGACACCTAAAGGACACTTCGCTCTGTGCCTTCTTCTCCTGTCACTCACCTCACAGAACTCACAGATAACACTGGGCAAAGCTGTGGAGTATGTGTGTGTGTGTGTGTGTGTGTGTGTGTGTGTGTGTGTTGCATTTCTACCCTTCTTGAGACATCAACAAGGAAAAGTACCTTCCATATGAGGACTGGTGAGCAAGTTAGGACCGAAATCATGGTCCCAATACGGAAAACCATTGCATCTAATAGAGAGCCAAATACTAGAGTCTGTGAACATTGCTCCAAAGTCAAGATTTTGTTTTGTTGATTTAAAGGCCTACTGAAACCCACTACTACCGACCACGCAGTGCAATTTTAAATTTTGCGCGACATATCCTGCTGAAAACGTCTCGGTATGATGACGCCTGCGCGTGACGTCACGGATTGTAGAGGACATTTTGGGACAGCATGGTGGCCAGATATTAAGTCGTCTGTTTTCATCGCAAAATTCCACAGTATTCTGGACATCTGTGTTGGTGAATTTTTTGCAGTTTGTTCAATGAACAATGGAGACAGCAAAGAAGAAAGCTGTAGGTGGGAAGCAGTGTATTGCAGCAGGTGTTGTGCCGGATAACGCACCCCCTGACTGTTGTGCCGGATAACACAGCCGGTGTTTCATTGTTTACATTCCCGAAAGCTGACAGTCAAGCTTTACCATTGGCCTGTGGAGAACTGGGACAACAGAGACTCTTACCAGGAGGACTTTGAGTTGGATGCTCAGACGCTGTGCCATGAGTACGCATGCAGCTGCGGCTTCCAAACATTTGATCGCTTACCCGTACGTGCGTGCCGCTATGTGCATGTCACGTACGTAACTTTGGGGAAATATATGTGCTGTATGAACTTTGGGGAGGTGAACGGTACTTTGGGCTGTGGGATTGAGTGTGTTGTGCAGGTGTTTGAGTTGTATTGGCGGGTTATATGGACGGGAGGTGTTTGTTATGCGGGATTAATTTGTGGCATATTAAATATAAGCCTGGTTGTGTTGTGGCTAATAGAGTATATAAATGTCTTGTGTTTATTTACTGTTTTAGTCAGTCCCAGCTGAATATCAGGTCCCACCCGCCTCTCACAGCATCTTCCCTATCTGAATCCCTCCCACTGCCCTCTAGTCCTTCACTCTCACTTTCCTCATCCACAAATCTTTCATCCTCGCTCAAATTAATGGGGAAATCGTCGCATTCTCGATCCGAATCGCTCTCGCTGCTGGTGGCCATGATTGTAAACAATGTGCGGATGTGAGGAGCTCCACAACCTGTGACGTCACGCGCATATCGTCTGCTACTTCCGGTACAGGCAAGGCTTTTTTATCAGCGACCAAAAGTTGTGAACTTTATCGTCGATGTTCTCTACTAAATCCTTTCAGCAAAAATATGGCAATATCGCGAAATGATCAAGTATGACACATAGAATGGACCTGCTATCCCTGTTTGAATAAGAAAATCGCATTTCAGTAGGCTTTTAATGTGTATACAAAAGTAAACATCGACAGTTGCAAAGGCAGTAATATATGATAAAACAAGACGGCAGCTAATTAAGGACATCCCTATTCCTCACCGAAAAAACCCGCCAGGTGAACAGCTGATTTTACGACTTCCGGTGCTGACGTAAGACAACCCCCATCCCATATGTGACCATAGGATGAACAAATACACTTCTTTGCCACTTGTGCCTGCTTTTCTGAAATATGTTGCAGGCATCAAATTCCAAAATTAGCTAATATTTGCAGAAAATAACATTTTCCAGTTTGAACGTTAAGTATCTTGTCTTTGCAGTCTATTCAATTGAATATAAGTTGAAAAGGATTTGCAAATCATTGTATTCTGTTTTTATTTACGATTTACACAACATGCCAACTTCACTGGTTTTGGGTTTTGTAAATCCGATATGTATCCGGGGCGACTTCAAACTGAGCGATCGGGTCGCGTTCATTCGACCGAGACATCATCACAAAGCGATAAGCGTCATTATTCCTCGTCAACGAAACACGGTCGCAAAATAAATAGTGGAATGAGCAGAAAACAGGCGGAAATAATGTTTTAGGAACTCACGTCAATGTTTCACCAGTCTTGGCTCCGAGTGCTCGCCCACATGCTCTTCGAAGCAAACGTCCCACAAACTGCGAGAGCCAACATGCTTGCCGTCATCCTTCTTAATCTTCTACGCGCAATAATTCGGTTCAGAAAATGTTGACTTTGATTGCACACAATTCTTAAAACTGCCACGGATGGGCCAGGACTGAGACCTACCAGAATTGGAGCCATGTTTACTTCTGCAGCATGTCTGATGTCATGATGTCATGTCGCCATGTCTTTTTGTAATGTGAACGACTACAATAAAATTTACAAAAAAATCAGAATTGGACATCCTACCCAACAGTGTGAACGTGTGCTATGTGTCCTGACATAGTGTTTGGGAGACTTGTACATACAGTACAGGCCAAAAGTTTGGACACACTGTCATGTCTGTGTGATCATGTTTTTGTTTCGGTCATGTTCGGTTTTGTTTTTTGGACTTTTTGTGCACTTTTGTTTTGTCACCATAGCGACCATTAGTTTTCACTTGTCACGTCACGCACCTGTTTCACATTTTGAGTCACGCACCTGTTTTCGTTAATCATGTCTATAGTATTTAAGTTCGTTGTTTTCAGTTTGTCGTTCTGACAACATCCCCACATTTATGCTTCTGCACACTCTCCACACACCCTTAAGACCCTTGCTGCTCTTTTTTCATGCCGGTTCCATGCCAAGTAAGTTTTTGTTTATTATTGCCACAGTTAGTGTTTTTTGTTGTTCATAGTTTCTGCCTTTGTGCAAGTATTTGTTTTCATAGCCAAGTTGTTTCTCCGCCACTGTGCGCGCTTTTCGTTTGTACTTTTTTTTGATAAAATTAAATAAATCATGTACCTACATTCCCGTCTCGCCCGAGCCAACTTTCTGTTGCATCCCGGAAAAGCAAACACCCAGGACCCAGTAATGACACACACCTTCTCATTCAATGTGTTTTCTTTATTTCCATGACTATTTACATTTTAGATTGTCACTGAAGGCATCAAAACTATGAATCATACATGTGGAGTTATGTACTTAACAAAAAAAGGTAAAATAACTGAAAATATGTTTTATATTCTAGTTTCTTCAAAATAGCCACCGTTTGCTCTGATTACATTTTCGCACACTCTTGGAATTCTCTCTATGAGCTTCAAGAGGTAGTCACCTGAAATGGTTTTCACTTCACAGGTGTGCTTGAAGCTCATTGAGAGAATGCCAAGAGTGAGCAAAGCAGTAATCAGAGCAAAGGGTGGCTATTTTGAAGAAACTACAATATAAAACATGTTTTCAGTTATTTCACCTTTTTTTTTTTGTTAAGTACATAACTCCACATGTGTTCATTCATAGTTTTGATGCCTTCAGTGACAATCTACAATGTAAATAGTCATGAAAATAAAGACAACTAATTGAAAGAGGAGAAGGTGTGTCCAAACTTTTGGCATGTACATACGTTCCAGTGTGTACGATTTGAGTAATGCATTTGTATAAACGCCTCCCTGAGGAGATGTCAAGGGCACGTCCGACTGATAGGACGCCACAGGGAAGACCCAGGACATGTTAGGACTAAGTCTCCCAGCTGGCCTGGGAAGGCTTCAGGATTGCCCCCGGGAGGGGCTGGACAATGTAGTTGGGAAGAGGGAAGTCTGGGCTTCTCTGCTCAGGCTGCTGCCCCCGCGACCCAAACTTGGATAAGCGGAAAAAGATGGATGGATGTACGGTATCCAAAAAAGCTAACTTTATTTGAATTAAAACAAACCAAAAACAGCCACTAGAGCGCAGACATTTCCCAAGGTTAAACCTTTAACAAAAGTGAAAAAAATGTCTGTTATTTGCTATATTAATGTCTCTCTATTTTTATTGTGTTCTATTTTAAGTATTTCATTATTTCACTGTCCTCTTTTTTTTTCCTGACGCCTAAATTGCCTTAAGGGGGTGAGTAAAGTTTTCTGAACCCAATAGAATATACTACCAGTGACGTGCGGTGAGGTTGATGGCTGGTGAGGCACTGACTTCATCACAGTCAGATTTACAAACATATGAACCCAAAGAGTATCTTATTCACCATTTGATTGGCAGCAGTTAACGGGTTATGTTTAAAAGCTCATACCAGCATTCTTCTCTGCTTGGCACTCAGCATCAAGGGTTTGGAAGTCACTGCTGCTGCCCACTGCTCCCCTCACCTCCCAGGGGGTGATCAAGGGATGGGTCAAATGCAGAGGACAAATTTCACCACACCTAGTGTGTGTGTGACAATCATTGCTACTTTAACTTAACTTTAACTTTACACATACAAACTGTAGCACACAAAAAAGCACATTTAATAAAAAAAACGTTATTATGGTCTTTCCTTTACTTATAAGTGCGGGAACAGTGGTGTTCGTGTTGGAGGAGTTGTGAATGAATGAAATATGAAATCCGTGCTGCAGTCTGCAGGTGTACCTAATGTTGTGTCCCTGCAGTCGTTCACGGCTCCTCCGGCGCGAGCAATGTTGTTTTTGCACTTTTTGGCTTCTTGTTAAGTGACTTTTTTTGGGTGGATTCGTGGAGGTTTTGGGTGTGGGCTTTGGTTGGTGTGGCGCTCGCGTCGGAAGGTGCAGTCTGCGGCGGAGGTGCAATAACCGGCACCAGGAGGCGGGGTTACGCGAGCCTCACCCAGTGCGTCTTCGCAGCAGTTTTATGATTGCTCAGCACAAGAAATACGTTACACACATACAGTTGTTGACAAAATACACTGTACATTATATACCTCAGCTAACTAAACTATGGAAATGTATAATATAGTTCATATAGCAATACGGTCTCACTGCACAGCAGGCCAGCAGTTAGCCGAGTCCGCAATCCATGTTGAGGCACAATTGAGTGACGTGCCTCAACTGGCTGCTGATCACCGCACCGTCTCTTCTCAGTATTTGAACAGCAAATGTGAAAATTCAGCGATTTTGAATAAAAATAATCTAAAACTGGTGAAGTTAAATGGAAAATAACTTTATAGTATAATCACTGGATACATATAACAATTTAATTAATATTTTTTCTTTTTACATTTTTTTTCTTTCCATGATGGCAGGTGAGGCCCCGCTCTAGTGACCGCACGTCACTGTATACTACATATACTGTAACTACAGTAGCTTCATAAAGTGACAAAATACAACATGTATGGTATGCCGAGATGTTGGTTTCACGTCTGTGGTTGGACATTTTCTTCTGGAACAACAGCGGTAGTTCACCTTTCGTCGTGCCTGGACTGCAGTGCCATGGTGCGGGGAACCCTCGTGAGAAGTGCCGCTCTGCACGCTGGTCGTCAGTGCTTGGGAAAACCGACTGCTCCTCTGTCACTAACTTCTCCGTATTTTCGTGAATACACTTACCGTTTTTTCGTACTATAAGTCGCAGTTTTTTTTTCATAGTTTGGCCGGGCTCCAGTGCGATTTATATATGTTTTTTTCCCTTCTTTATTATGCATTTTCGGCAGGTGCGACTTATACTCCGGTGCGGCTTATATTCTGAAAAATACGGTAGTTTTTTGTCGTTTTGCTGTCTTAGTTCCCCCCTCCCTGCTCCCTTCCTGCCGACCAGCATTGCTGGGCTTGAACTACGTCGCAAAATCACCCGCCAGTCGGGCATGTTAGTGATTATCTCTTTAATTAAATTAATATCATCTGCTTCTTTTTCTCATTGCTGTCCTTCACACTCACCTTTTCATTTCCTATGGTCAATCTGTAGCTATAAGCTAATGCTAGCGAGGAGACCAGATGCTTTGGGGTTTTGCTTTTATGGCGTTCATGTGACATTCACTACTACAACTTAAGTTTAAATAAAAAAGCAAAGCGACAGCTCATATATCAAAGGCCTTGAAGTTGAGGTACAACTGTTCTTGTTCCCCCCCACTCTATAGACTACACTGCAAAAAGTCAGTGTTCAAAAACAAGAAAAAAAACACTAAAACTAAGCAAAATTATCTGCCAATAGAACAAGAACATTTGGCTTGTTAAGACTTTCCAAAACAAGTAAAATTAGCTAACCTCAATGAACCCCAAAATACTTTAAAATAAGTATATTCTCACTACTAACAACTGTACTACTATATGAGTACATATTTTCTATTGTTTCATTGAAAATAAAACAGCAAAGTCCATTTGGCTGTCATCTGTTTTAATTATGAGTCACAATTGTGTGTGTTGTGGTGAAGAAGGAGCTGAGCCGGAAGGCAAAGCTCTCAATTTACCGGTCGATCTACGTTCCCATCCTCACCTATGGTCATGAGCTTTGGGTTATGACCGAAAGGACAAGATCACGGGTACAACAGGCCGAAATGAGTTTCCTCCACCGGGTGGCGGGGCTCTCCCTTAGAGATAGGGTGAGAAGCTCTGCCATCTGGGAGGAGCTCAAAGTAAAGCCGCTGCTCCTCCACATCGAGAGGAGCCAGATGAGGTGGTTCGGGCATCTGGTCAGGATGCCACCCGAACGCCTCCCTAGGGAGGTGTTTAGGGCACGTCCGACCGGTAGGAGGCCGCGGGGAAGACCCAGGACACGTTGGGAAGACTATGTCTCCCGGCTGGCCTGGGAACGCCTCGGGGTCCCACAGGAAGAGCTGGACGAAGTGGCTGGGGAGAGGGAAGTCTGGGCTTCCCTGCTTAGGCTGCTGCCCCCGCGACCCGACCTCGGATAAGCGGAAGAAGATGGATCGATGGATGGATGGACAATTGTGTCAAAGTCATGATTTTTTTTTTCATACTTGAAATAATAAATGATTACTTTGAAGAAGCAGTTTTGTACTCGTGAGTGTTGATGACACAGCTTTGCAACAGTTGATATAAATGATATAAACACATTTAGCTGTACAGTATGCACTGCAAAAAGTCAGTGTTCAAAAACAAGAAAAAAAAGAAAAAGAATTAGGGGTATTTTACTAGAACTAAGAAAAATTATCTGCCAATAGAACAAGAAAATGTGGCTTGTCAAGACTTTCCAAAACAAGTAAAATTAGCTAACCTCAATGAACCCAAAAATACCTTAAAATAAGTATATTATTACTAATAACAAATAAGAGACCTTTTTTCTCAATATGTTGAAAAATATTCGTAAATATATATTTTATTTCATGCTTGAAATAAGAAATGATTACTTTGAAAAAGCAGTTTTATACTTGTGAGTGTTGATGACACAGCTTTGCAACAGTTGATATTCTAGTTTCAAGCATGTTTTACTCAATATAGGTCATAACATCTCAGCAACAAGCTGTGATATCTTACTGAGATCATTTAGGACCAAAACCCTTAAAACAAGTAAAACACTCTAACATAAAATCTGCTTAGTGAGAAGAATTATCTTATCAGACAAAAAATAAGCAAATATTTAACCTTATTTGAGATATTTAATCTTACTTAGATTTCAGTTCTTGCAGTGTAGGAGTGTAACGGTACTTCATCCTCATGGTTTGGTCTACTCTGTACCTCAGCAGTAAAGGGAAACTGCATCATCCACAACCCCTATGTAAAACAAGAATATACAATACAGGCCAAAAGTTTGGACACACCTTCTCATTCAATGTGTTTTCTTTATTTTCATGACTATTTACATTGTAGATTGTCACTGAAGGCATTAAAACTATGAATGAACACATGTGGAGTTATGTACTTAACAAAACAAGGTGAAATAACTGAAAACATGTTTTATATTCTAGTTTCTTCAAAATAGCCACCCTTTGCTCTGATTTCTGCTTTGCACACTCTTGGCATTCTCTCGATGAGCTTCAAGAGGTAGTCACCTGAAATGGTTTTCACTTCACAGGTGTGCCTTATTAGGGTTGATTAGTGGAATTTCTTGCTTTATCAATGGGGTTGGGACTATCAGTTGTGTGGTTTGTCCAAACTTTTGGCCTGTACTGTATGTTTTTCTTTTTTTATGCAATCTAATTTGTAATATGCGCCAAGTACGTGGTGGCTAACAAAGAAGCTGGAAGGAGTCATCTATTGCTTGTGTACCGACACGTGACTTCTTCCCGCAAGTGAAAACCAGTGGTAGGGGATAGCTGTTGTATACAGAAAGCAGAGCACAAACTATCTGAGTACAAAAGAGACTTAAATCACCCTGCAAAAAGCAGATAAGAGCAAAAACTCTAACTATGCAATGGAATAGATCCCTATACTTTATCGAAAAAAAACATTTGTTGCGTGATATCAAGGATCACGTCGATCACGTTCCCAGACATATCCAACGATTGTGCTCCAGACGCCATTCTACACTGCAAAAAGTCAGTGTTCAAAAACAAGAAAAAAAAAATACAAAAATGAGGGGTATTTTATTTGAACTAAGCAAAATTATCTGCCAATAGAACAAGAAAATTTGGCTTGTCAAGACTTTCCAAAACAAGTAAAATTAGCTAACCTCAATGAACCCAAAAATACCTTAAATAAGTATATTCTCACCAATAACAAGTGCACTTTTCTTGGTAGAAAAAACAAATATGAGACCTTTTTTCTCAATATGTTGATAAATATTCTTAAATATGAAAATGCTAGTGCCATTATCTTGACATAATGATATGCGCTCGGCATCATGATTTTTTTTTCATGCTTGAAATAAAAAAGTATTACTTTAAAAAAGTAGTTTTATACTTGTGAGTATAAAACTACTTTAAAAAAAAAAAAAAAAAAAAAAAAATGTGAGAGGCATCACGGTGGCAGAGGGGTTAGTGCGTCTGCCTCACAATACGAAGGTCCTGAGTAGTCCTGGGTTCAATCCCGGGCTCGGGATCTTTCTGTGTGGAGTTTGCATGTTCTCCCCGTGACTGCGTGGGTTCCCTCCGGGTACTACGGCTTCCTCCCACCTCCAAAGACATGCACCTGGGGATAAGTTGATTGGCAACACTAAATTGGCCCTAGTGTGTGAATGTGAGTGTGAATGTTGTCTGTCTATCTGTGTTGGCCCTGCGATGAGGTGGCGACTTGTCCAGGGTGTACCCCGCCTTCCGCCCGATTGTAGCTGGGATAGGCTCCAGCACCCCCCGCGACCCCAAAAGGGATAAGCGGTAGAAAATGGATGGATACTTGTGAGTGTTGATGACACAGCTTTGCAACCGTTGATATTCTAGTTTCAAGCATGTTTTACTCAATATAGGTCATAACATCTCAGCTACAAGCTGTAATATCTTACTGAGATCATTTAGGACCAAAACTCTTAAAACAAGTAAAACACTCTAACATAAAATCTGCTTAGTGAGAAGAATTATCTTATCAGACAGAAGATAAGCAAATTTCACCCTTATTTGAGATATGTAATCTTACTTAGATTTCAGTTTTTGCAGTGAACATGACAAAACGGGTGAAAACTTGGAAAAACATGAAGGTCTACAACTTCTTTGTGTGTGACTGGGTCAAGGAAATTGGTATCAAGACTCTACCGGATAAATATGCATCGATTTTGCTAGGTTAAGGTAGCATTTCATAATTTAACTTTGCGTCTGAGCTAACATGTTTGTTGTTGCTGTTGCACGTGCCATTTACGAGTATCATGTTTTTCCCCTGTGTTTACAAACATATAACTATAGATGTCAACATTGTGTATGTGCTGAAAATTTCAATTATGATTTTTGCCTTTTGGTAAAAGCTTACCGTATATTTCGGACTATAAGGCGCTCTTAAAATCCTTTCATTTTCTCAAAAATCGACAATGCGCCTTATAACCTGATGCGCCTAATGTACGGAATAATTCTGGTTGTGCTTACCGACCTCGAAGCAATTTTATTTGGTACATGGTGTAATGATGAGTGTGACCAGTAGATGGTAGTCACACATAAGAGATACGTGTAGACTGCAATATGACGCCAGTAAACAACACCAAAACTTTAAATGTTCCATTGATTTATTAGAGCGTATCAAAACACGTATTGGTATGTCAGACTTAGCTTTGTCGTGGTTTAACTCTTATCTTACTGACAGGATGCAATGCGTCTCCCATAATAATGTGATCTCGGACTATGTTAAGGTAACGTGCGGAGTTCCTCAGGGTTCGGTTCTTGGCCCTGCACTCGTTAGTATTTACATGCTGCCGCTAGGCGACATCATACGCAAATACGGTGTTAGCTTTCATTGTTATGCTGATGACACCCAACTCTACATGCCCCTAAAGCTGACCAACACGCCGGATTGTAGTCAGCTGGAGGCGTGTCTTAATGAAATTAAACAATGGATGTCCGCTAACTTCTTGCAACTCAACGCCAAGAAAACGGAAATGCTGATTATCGGTCCTGCTAAACACCGACATTTATTTAATAATACGACCTTAACATTTGACAACCAAACAATTACACAAGGCGAATCAGTAAAGAATCTGGGTATTATTTTCGACCCAACTCTCTCCTTTGAGTCACACATTAAGAGTGTTACTAAAACGGCCTTCTTTCATCTCCGTAATATCGCTAAAATTTGTTCCATTTTGTCCACTAGCGACGCTGAGATCATTATTCATGCGTTCGTTACGTCTCGTCTCGACTACTGTAACGTATTATTTTCGGGTCTCCCTATGTCTAGCATTAAAAGACTACAATTGGTACAAAATGCGGCTGATAGACTTTTGACAAGAACAAGAAAGTTTGATCATATTACGCCTATACTGGCTCACCTGCACTGGCTTCCTGTGCACTTAAGATGTGACTTTAAGGTTTTACTACTTACGTATAAAATACTACACGGTTTAGCTCCGTCCTATCTTGTCGATTGCATTGTACCATATGTCCCGGCAAGAAATCAACACCGGCTGCCTATCAGCATGTTTCTATTGATGCCTCTCTCGCACGCTCCTCAGTGCTCGAGCATTGACTTTATGTTTGAACCTTATATGCACGACTGCTTCATTTCCTGTTTGAATTATATTAAAAATCCTTTTACCTGCTCTTCGTCCTCCTGGTTCCTGCATCTTGGGGTCACAAATACTGCAGCCAATGCGAGTTCCTAACACATACAGCCGAAAAACAACACAAGTAGGGATGTCCGATAATGGCTTTTTTGCCGATATCCAACATTCCGATATTGTCCAACTCTTAATTACCGATACCGATTTCAACCGATACCGATATATACAGTCGTGGAATTAACACATTATTATGCCTAATTTGGACAACCGGGTATGGTGAAGATAAAGTCATTTAAAAAAAAATGCATTAAATAAAATAAGATAAATAAATTACAAACATTTTCTTGAATAAAAAAGAAAGTAAAACAATATACAAACAGTTACATAGAAACTAGTAATTAATGAAAATGAGTAACATTAACTGTTAAAGGTTAGTACTATTAGTGGACCAGCAGCACGCACAATCATGTGTGCTTACGGACTGTATCCCTTGCAGACTGTATTGATATATATTGATATATAATATAGGAACCAGAATATTAATAACAGAAAAAAACAACCCTTTTGTGTGAATGTGTGTGAATGATTTAAATGGGGAAGGGAGGTTTTTTGGGTTGGTGCACTAATTGTAAGTGTATCTTGTGTTTTTTATGTTGATTTATTAAAAAAAACAAAAAAAAAACAATACCGATAAAAACAAAATGATACCGATAATTTCCGATATTACATTTTAAAGCATTTATCGGCCGATAACATCGCCAGGCCGATATTATCGGACATCTCTAGACAAAGGCATAGGGCATTTTGTCTTTGAGAAAAGCTAAATGGCTCTTAGTACCCATTGAGAACAGAGCTAGCTTGACCACCACCAGTATTCATTGGGCGGACATGACATCCCAGCAATTGTGCCCATAAAGTCCTCTAAAAACACATCCAAATATTGTCATTCAAATATGCCACTGTGAAATGCAGGGAAAATACCGTATTTTTCGGAATATAAGTCGCACCTGCCGAAAATGCATAATAAAGAATGAAAAAAACACATATAAATCGCACTGGAGCCCGGCCAAACTATGAAAAAAACTGCGACTTATAGTCCAAAAAATAAGGAAAAATGTCCAAAATACAAAACTAAATGTCTTAAAAAATATATACACCTTTCACTTTCCCGGAATCTATTTCTAACCTAAGAAGAGCAGGGAATGGTGAAATGCAGTCTTTTGCAGATACAAACCCGTCAACCCGCCGCTCACCTCGCCCTGCACGGGCTGCCATTTTCCCCTTGAGCCAATCAGACTAAATTATAGGATGGGTGGCCTCAATTGTGGTGTCTGTGTCGGAGAGGTAATTCCGCCTGACAGCTGCTTGCTTTCAGACAACAGCCAGTTTTTATGGAAATCATCTCTATTCTGGCCCAAGTCACCTTCTGCTGATAACGATGGCCATTAGCTCTTCTTTCATGCACTAGTCCTATGTTTTATCGGTGGAAAACCTGCAATTGACAGAGTTTCTAACATCCGATGGAGTTTTCCTTGAAATTCTGAAGCATTCATGTTTTCTATTTCTTTAACCCAGTGGTTCTTAACCTTGTTGGAGGTATCGAACCCCACCAGTTGCATATGCGCATTCACTGAACCCTTCTTTAGTGCAAAATAAAATGTTTTTTTTTTTCAAATTCAAGACAAAGTTATATGTTTTTGGTAACACTTCAGTATGGGGAACATAATCTAAGTAACAAAGACTTAATTTAGAGTTATTTGGTTAGGGTTAGGGTCAGAGTTAGAGGGTTAGGGTTATAATAAGGCCATGTCGAATAAGGCATTAATAAGTACTTAATAATGACTAGTTAAGAGCCAATATGTTACTAATTTGCATGTTAATAAGCAACTAATTAATGGTGAATATGTTCCCCATACTAAAGTGTTACCATGTTTTTATACTGGTGCACAAAATGAACCGTGCATGAACATCACCTTGTTCAAAGAACAAAACCAACACAGTGCATAAACTCACAACAAATTACACACCTGCAAACCAGTCAGCTGTTAACGTATCCGTAATACGCCGATAGGGAGAAGTTTGTATTTACACGATGAGTCGGGTGTGTTCCAAACTCCGCCGAACCCCTGAGCCCGACTCACCGAACCCCTAGGGTTCGATCGAACCCGGGTTAAGAACCACTGCTTTAACCCAAGATTTATAATCGAAGATTAACTCTATTTAAGATATATATCTATATCAGGGGTGCCTATTACGTTGATCGCGAGTTACCGGTCGTTGGTGGAGGGTGTGTCAGTCAATCGCCAGCCAGGCATTAACAAAAATAGACCTAAAAATTTGAGAGATATATATATATATATATATATATACCTGGTATTTATATAGCGCTTTTCTAAGTACCCAAAGTCGCTTTACATGTAGAACCCATCATTCATTCACACCTGGTGGTGGTAAGCTACTTTCATAGCCACAGCTGCCCTGGGGTAGACTGACGGAAGCGTGGCTACAAGTTGCGCCAACGGCCCCTCCGACCACCACCTATCGTTCATCATTCAATTCACCGGTGTGAGTGGCACCGGGGGCAAAGGGTGAAGTGTCCCGCCCAAGGACACAACGGCAGCGATTTTTGGATGGTAAGAGGCGGGGAGCGAACCTGCAACCCTCAGGTTTCTGGCACGGTTGCTCTACCCACTACGCCATGCCGCCCCCAATCATTAATCTTCACCAAGACGTCACTTGATTGACATTCACGGCACCCGAGGGTCTTGTGAGATGAGCTAATTATTAAGAAAAAATGACCGACAGGAAGGCAAGAAACACTTTTGATTTCAACAGACTCTCGCGCCGTACCTGCTGTCAAAACTCTAAAGACCGACCGCACAATAAAAGCGCTGCTTCATCCTGCCGGCGCTAACAAAATAAGAGCCTCAGAAAGCTGCCATGCACAAGCTCGCAAGCTAAGGAGTTTGCCGCCAATGTTTTTCTTGTAAAGTGTATAAAAAGGAGTTTGAAAGCTGGACAAATAAGATGCCAAAAAACAACAACTACCATGTGGTATTGGACAGAAAGGAGGACATTTTTTCTCCTCCATTTGAAAATGCGGACGTTATCAGCACTACTGTTTTATTCCTATCAATGCAAGTCATCAGAATCAGGTAATACACCAACTTATATTCTTGTCTTCTTGAAAGAAAGTAATCTATATGTGTTTAACATGCTTGTATTATCATTAAACGCCTTTGACTTTTTAACAAAAATGTCTCTTTCATAAATAAACTAATATAAATTATGAATATGAATGAGGTCGACTTGGTCAATTGACAAGTAGCTTGTCTGCAGAAAAAGTTGCTACAGTTTGTTGTTTTAAATACGTTCAACAATATGTTTGTATATTTTTCAATATGGGGTCATCAAGTCATAAAAATGGGGTCCCACAGTCAATTTTTTGGGGTCCCACTTTTTTGTAAGCGTTTTGAAAACAAATGATAAATGTATGCATTTTCCTGTTATATCTCACATTCTATATTGTGTTTTGGAAAAAGGTTGTCATAAATGTTACTTAATTAATTCAAAAAATATTACAAAAGAAAACACATTTTTATGCATATGTAAATGTATTCAGTTATAAACATTCATTCACTTTCTTCTTTCCTTCATGGATCTAAACTTTACCGCTGCCGGTATTTTTTTCTATATTTTTGTTGTAATATTTTCAGAATGTCTTTGTGCTATTTTTGGCCAAAGTAAGACAAAGAAAACAATCTGAAGTTGTCTTTATTTTTTTGTTCTAATGCTCAATCAATCAATCAATCTTTATTTATATAGCCCTAAATCACAAGTGTCTCAAAGGGCTGCACAAGCCACAACGACATCCTCGGTACAAAGCCCACATAAGGGCAAGGAAAAACTCACCCCAGTGGGACGTCGATGTGAATGACTATGAGAAACCTTGGAGAGGACCGCATATGTGGGTAACCCCCCCCCTCTAGGGGAGACCGAAAGCAATGGATGTCGAGTGGGTCTGACATAATATTGTGAGAGTCCAGTCCATAGTGGATCCAACATAATAGTAAGAGTCCAGTCCATAGTGGGGCCAGCAGGACACCATCCCGAGCGGAGACGGGTCAGCAGCGCAGAGATGTTCCCAGCCGATGCACAGGCGAGCGGTCCACCCCGGGTCCCGACTCTGGACAGCCAGCACTTCATCCATGGCCACCGGACCTGTGCCCCCCCCCCCCTCAAGGAAAAGGGGAGCAGAGGAGAAAAGAAAAGAAACGGCATATCAACTGGTCTAACAGGGGGGCTATTTAAAGGCTAGAGTATACAAATGAGTTTTAAGATGGGACTTAAATGCTTCTACTGAGGTAGCATCTCTAATTGTTACCGGGAGGGCATTCCATAGTACTGGAGCCCGAATAGAAAACGCTCTATAGCCCGCAGACTTTTTTTGGGCTCTGGGAATCACTAATAAGCCGGAGTTCTTTGAACGCAGATTTCTTGCCGGGACATATGGTACAATGCAATCGACAAGATAGGACGGAGCTAGACCGTGTAGTATTTTATACGTAAGTAGTAAAACCTTAAAGACACATCTTAAGTGCACAGGAAGCCAGTGCAGGTGAGCCAGTATAGGCGTAATATGATCAAACTTTCTTGTTCTTGTCAAAAGTCTAGCAGCCGCATTTTGTACCAACTGTAATTTTTTAATGCTAGACATAGGGAGACCCGAAAATAATACGTTACAGTAGTCGAGACGAGACGTAACGAACGCATGAATAATGATCTCAGCGTCGCTAGTGGATAAAATAGAACGGATTTTAGCGATATTACGGAGATGAAAGAAGGCCGTTTTAGTAACACTCTTAATGTGTGATTCAAACGAGAGGGTTGGGTCGAAGATAATACCCAGATTCTTTACTGATTCGCCTTGTGTAATTGTTTGGTTGTCAAATGTTAAGGTGGTATTATTAAATAAATGTCGGTGTTTAGCAGGACCGATAATCAGCATTTCCGTTTTCTTGGCGTTGAGTTGCAAGAAGTTAGCGGACATCCATTGTTTAATTTCATTAAGACACGCCTCCAGCTGACTACAATCCGGCGTGTTGGTCAGCTTTAGGGGCATGTAGAGTTGGGTGTCATCAGCATAACAATGAAAGCTAACACCGTATTTGCGTATGATGTCGCCTAGCGGCAGCATGTAAATACTAAAGAGTGCAGGGCCAAGAATCGAACCCTGAGGAACTCCGCACGTTACCTTAACATAGTCCGAGGTCACATTATTATGGGAGACGCATTGCATCCTGTCAGTAAGATAAGAGTTAAACCACGACAAAGCTAAGTCTGACATACCAATACGTGTTTTGATTCGCTCTGATAAAATATTATGATCGACGGTATCGAAAGCAGCGCTAAGATCAAGAAGCAGCAACATAGATGACGCATCAGAATCCATCGTTAGCAGTAGATCATTAGTCATTTTTGCGAGGGCTGTCTCCGTAGAGTGATTTGCCCTGAAACCGGATTGAAAAGGTTCACAGAGATTGTTAGACACTAAGTGTTCATTTAGCTGCTGTGCGACAATTTTTTCGAGGATTTTCGAAATAAAGGGAAGGTGGGACACCGGTCGGTAGTTTACCATGAGGTCAGGATCAAGGTTAGGTCTTTTGAGCAGAGGATGAATAACCGCTTTCTTGAATGCTAGGGGAACAGTGCCAGAGGAAAGTGATAAGTTAATAATATTTAGCACTGATGGACCTAATAATACAAAAAGCTCCTTGATAAGTTTCCCAGGAAGTGGGTCGAGTAAACATGTTGTTTGTTTTATCCCACTTACACGCTGTAATAGTTCCTCTAATGTTATTTCATCAAAAAGAGAGAGACTATTTTGTATTGCAGTATCCGTCGTAGATACAGTTGTATCTGTGTTCATAGAACCCAGTTGTAGCTGGGATGCGTTGTCTTTAATCTCCTTTCTAATGAGTTAAATTTTCTTATTAAAGAAATTCATAAAGTCATCTGCCGAGTGGGTGGAGCTATTGGGAGGAGTCCCTTGTTGGGTTAGCGATGCTACTGTACTAAACAAAAATTTAGGGTCGTTTTTGTTGAGGCGGATGAGATTTGAGTAATATTTAGCTTTAGCTAAGGTAAGCATGCGTTTATACGATATTAAACTATCACTCCATGCTTGATGGAAAACCTCAAGCTTGGTCGCGCGCCATTTGCGTTCCAACTTTCTACATGATAATTTATGAGCTCTGGTTTTCTGTAAACCATGGGGTGCGCCTTTTAGGGGCCCTTTTTTGTTTTAGCGGTGCTATACTATCAATGGTTTTGCGCAGGGCATTGTCAAAGTTGTTAGTGAGGTTATCAATAGAGCCGACATAATTTGGGAATGGTGCCATTACCGAAGGCAGTAGGTCAGCAAGAGTCATCGTTGTGGCAGCATTAATGTTGCGGCTGCTATAGCAGTTATTATTATTATTAGTTTGTTGACAATGAGTCAGAACTTCGAATTTTATAAGGTAATGATCGGACATTACTTTAGTATACGGGAGTACCATAACTTTGGAGGTGGTGACACCCCTGACCAGCACTAGATCTATCGTATTGCCGTTGCGATGCGTAGGTTCATTTATTATTTGTGTAAGACCACAGCTATCAATTATAGTCTGGAGCGCCACGCACTGAAGGTCCGATGGGGTATTCATATGGATATTAAAGTCCCCCATTATGATTATATTGTCTGCGTGCGTCACTAGATCAGCAACGAACTCTGAGAATTCATTAATAAAGTCCGAGTAGGGCCCTGGGGGGCGGTAGATAACAGCCATATCGAGAGGCAGCGGTGCGACAGACCTCATAGTAAGCACCTCAAACGATTTGTATTTATTATTTAGGTTAGGGGTAAGGTTAAAGTTTTCATTGTATATTAGTGCGACCCCCCCACCCCTTTTAAGGGGACAGGCAATATGCGCATTCGTATAGTTAGGAGGAGATGCCTCATTTAGCGCAAAAAAATCGTCTGGTTTGAGCCAGGTTTCGCTAAGACCAATGACGTTAAGATTGTTGTCTCTAATGACCTCATTAACTAATAACGTTTTGGGAGACAATGATCTTATGTTTAAAAAGCCCATATTATAAGTATTGGGCTGTTTTGACGAGTTTTTGTTTAAATTATCCGTAGTAGAAATATTAATAATGTTGCGTTTATTATACGTAGTGCACTTTAAATAGTTTCGACCATATCTAGGAATTGATACGACGGGAATTTTCAGATTGTTTGCTTGATGCAGCGATCGACTGAACGCATCATGATTTGCCACCTCAGTAGAATGCATATCAACCCCTGACACATTCACAACAGAAAACACATTATGTGAGTTGTGTGTTATTCTAAGAAAATTGCTATGCGTACAGGAATTATCCAGCCTGGCGCTGGCTAGTTCTAGCTTAACTGACTCCTCACCCGGACTAGCAGGCTCTGTAATTGCCTGTGACCGGGCTTGCTCTAGTGTAGTTAGTCAAATGTGACTTAAACAGTAGTCTATGTTTTTAGACAGGATGATGGCGCCTTCCTGGTTAGGGTGAAGGCCGTCCCTCATCAGCAAGCCTGGTTTGCCCCAGAAAGAGGGCCAATTATCAATAAACGTTAGTCCCTGTTGTCTACAGAAGCTAGCCAGCCACTTGTTAAGCGAGACTAATCTGCTATATCTCTCATCATTGCCTCTCGCAGGCAGGGGGCCAGAGACAATTACTCGATGCCTGGACATCTTTCTAGCGAGATCACAAGTCCTGGCTATGTTTCTCTTTGTAATCTCTGACTGTCTCATTCTAGTGTCATTGGAGACAACTTGTACAACTATATTCGCATAACTAGTGGTGCGATTAGCCTGTCGTACGTGTTTACTAGGCCTGTTGCGAGTTAGCTCCCTAAGATTAGCCTCAATGTCAGGTGCTCGGGCCCCCGGGATGCACTTAATTGTGGCTGGTTTGCTAAGCTTTATGTTTCGGGTGATGGAGTCCCCTATGACTAAGGTGTGGTGCCCGGTAGACTGGGGTGTAGGACTAGCTAAAGAGCTAAATCTATTATGCGTCTCAACCGGTACACCGTAGCTTGTAGGCCGCTTAGGACTACTACAGGCTGGGCTAGTTAGCTCGCTACAGCTAACGCTAGCAGATGTGTCCGCAACATCTAAAGTTACGAGATTACTCTGCTCTAACTGGCGGACACGGCCCTCTAGCAGAGCCAGCCTCTCCGTGAGTAAGGTGCAAGACGCGCAGGAAGCCATACTCACGGTGTTTTCTGTCACCGAGTGAAGTTCCTGCTGTCTTCCGAGAAGTCCTGGTCACGGTGTGCAGGAGTAGACTCCTTCTGACCGGCGCCCGGCGACGCCTTTCTCCGCGCTAGCTTCGTTAGCTTAGCAGCTAGCTGCTAGCTAGCTGCGGGAGGGGTGGAGAGACAGAGATCGGGTGATTTGCAAGTTAAATAGTACTACTAAATATGTTGAGAAAGTAATAAAGAAAGCTGCAGAACAATTTAAAAGCACACAAATAGAACGATACTTAGCTTTTTCGAAACAGCGAGCAGTCAGCGAAATGCCATGATTTTAATAGTCCGACCCGCCTGTGCACAGATTTTCATCCATGCGGCCCCTGAACTATAATGAGTTTCGCACCCCTGGCATAGAGCATAACTTCAAATTAAAAAACCTACAGTGCACCCAGAAAGTATTCACAGCTCTTCACTTTTTCCATTGATTTTTTTTAGGTTACAGCCTTATTACAAAATGTAATAAATGCATTTTTGTCCTCAAAATTCTCCAGACAATACCCCATAGTAACAATGTGATTTGATTTTTTATTTTAATTTAGAAAATGTATTAAAAATAAAAGATGAAAATATTTAATGTACATAAGTATTCACAGCCTTTGCTCGATACTTTTTTGATGCACCTTTGGCAGCAACTACAGTCTTTTTGAATACGACGCTACAAGCTTGGCACACCTATCCTTGGGAAGTTTCGCACATTCCGCTTTGCAGCACCTCCTCAAGATCCAACAGAAGCATTGGTTTTCTTCCAGGACGTCTCTGTACATGTGCAAGTAGAAATCGTGAGGTGTAAATGAGAGATTTCCGATAATATCGGCCGATAAATTTTTTTAAATGTAATATCGGAAATTATCGGTATCGGTTTCAAAAAGTAAAATGTATGCCTTTTTAAAACGCCGATGTATGGAGTGGTACACGGACGTAGGGAGAAGTGCAGAGCAGTTGCGTCTCACAGTCATACTTGCCAACCCTCCCGATTTTCCCGGGAGACTCCCAAATTTCAGTGCCCCTCCCGAAAATCTCCCGGGGCAACCATTCTCCCGAATGTCTCCCGATTTCCACCCAGACAACAATATTGGGAGCGTGCCTTAAAACACTGGCTTTGCGTGCCAGCCCACTCACATAATATCTACGGCTTTTCACAAACACAATTGAATGCAACGCATACTTCATCAACAGCCATACAGGTCACACTAAGGGTGGCCGTACAAACAACTTTAACACTGTTATAAATATGCGCCACACTGTGAACCCTCACCAAACAAGAATGACAAACACATTTCGGGAGAACACCCGCACCGTAACACAACATAAACACAACAGAACAAATGCCCAGAACCCCTTGCAACACTAACTCTTCCGGGACGCTACAATATACAACCCCCGCTACCCCCCCCCCCCCCCCCCCCCCCAACCCTGCCCACCTCCTTATGTCCCAAATTCCAAGCTGCTGTTTTGAGGCATGTTAAAAAAATTATGCACTTTGTGACTTCAATAATAAATATGGCAGTGCCATGTTGGCATTTTTTTCCCATAACTTGAGTTGATTTATTTTGGAAAACCTTGTTACATTGTTTAATGCATCCAGCGGGGCATCACAACAAAATTAGGCTTAATAATGTGTTAATTCCACGACTGTATATATCGGCATCGGTTGATATCGGAATCGGTAATTAAGAGTTGGACAATATCGGAATATCGGATATCGGCAAAAAAGCCGTTATCGGACATCTCTTGTGTAAATGCATCATACGTGTTGGCTGCTCAGCATAATGGCTAAAAAGGAGTAGAAACTAGTAGGAAAACAAGTCGACAATATTAAAACCAAAACAGCCCGTTTAGTTTTAATGTGAGCAAATGTACTTCCTAAGAAGAGGCAGTATACACGCGCTCTCTTCATACAATCACCACATCATCAGAATTAAGCGTGTGCACTTTTATTGGTACTTTTGATTAATCACACACCTTATGCCCATGAAACATTGCCAGTACTGGTAAATAAAACTGTGACCCTTGATCATTTCATTCTACATTCCAACAATGCAGAGGTTGATGGAATGCCTTAAACCTTAGACGTTTCACCGTATCAATTATTTGTTACTGTAGCTATTAAAGTTTGAAATACTTAAATACCCTTGGCAATAAGAGCTGATTTTTATGATTTTTTTTTTGTTATAACTAGAAAAGTCTGTAGTGTAGTGTGACTGTGTCACAACCTTCATTAAAATGGCCAATATATATATATATATATATATATATATATATATATATATATATATATATATATATACTCTACTGTACTCTGGCTCCCACACACACTGGGAGTCAAATGTATTGTACATACAAATTCACATATACTCACATACATACATACACACATACATAGGTACCTACGCTCCCACATACATATACAAATACAGTACATATTTACATACTCAAAGTTCGTACATCCACGCGCGCATTCATTATACAAACACACACATACACATACTGTACATATACATTCACTGTACAAACACACATATACACATACTGTACATATACACTCACTGTAAAAACATACATATACACATACTGTACATATACATTCACTGTACAAACACACATATACATTCTGTACATATACAAGTACATATGCATACATACACTCATGCACATAATCACGTTTCATCAAACATATATTAATGTTGTTGTCCTAGGGTAAACTGGGTATAACACATGGCACACTGACAAAGCTTAACCTATTGTTACTATAACAATCTACAAGGTTAAGGTAGGTTGCTTCTCTTTTTCCCCCTCCATTTTTCTGCATTCTTTCGTATCTCAAGTTATTATTACATATATGTATTGTTGCATTTGAACAACTGTATTGTTGATAATAGAGGTAAAGTATTGGTATTGTTCATTATCAATAGCGCTATTTCTATTGGTATTTGTATTGCTCCATTTGTAGTGTAATAATGCTCATTGTCATTTCTGTATTATTTTTTATTTTCGCTAACTGCTTATTTGCTATTACTTTTACCATCATATTTGTACATGTCGTATTTGCTGATGTTGCTCTATTGTTGTTGTTGTTGTTGTCTCTCTGTCTAATCTCCCTCTTGTCCCCACAATTTCCCTCTCTGTCTTCCTTTTTTTCCTCTTTTTATCCCCTCCTGCTACAGCCCGGCTGCACCAAATGATAATATAAATACATTTAATAAAGTCAAATACAAATTAGGCAACAAGAGAAGTATCCTGCACTTCTCTTTTGTAAAGTAAATCTGAACAGCCGACATGGGCATCTACATCAACTATATTATTTGCCTGAGAAGCTGGACAGGACAAAAAAAAAAAAAAAAGGTCTCTATATATATATATATGTATATATATATATATATATATTAAAAAAAAGACTGCTAAAGCTACAGGAGCCCACATAAAGGTATGCCCTTTATTTCACATTACTGTAGGGAAATTATGCAAAAAGCATCGTTAAAGTGCCTCAATAAAGCGAACTGCAAATGTTTATGGTAACAGTGCTGACATCAGCCCACAAAATACTTGTCACCTGCTTTAAAAGTACCTTAACCCCGTGTTCAGTCTCTCCGCCATTGTTTATTCTCACGTCCTTCCACTTCCTTTTGTCTCAAGGGGAACCTTCGCCGTCAATATCGCATTTATATTCATGCGATTAGCACCAATCTCCCTGCGGTGGGTCTCCAGTCAGTCAGCAGACTTCATATTATCCTTCAAAGGTGACTTCTGTGATGTTTTAGCCGCATTATGGAGCGGACCCCACAGTCTGACTGACTCAACACCAGGTGACCTCTGGGCTCAAAGGGATGGCTGACAGCGCAGTTACAGATGGACGCTGACAACATCTGTAGTACAAAGGCCCGGTTCTTCCCCTGCAGGCACGACTTAATGATGTGGATGATTCTGAGAATATATCACATCGTAGAGGAAAAAAAAAAAAAAAGACAATTGGATAGATTTTTTTTGGTATCAAAGTGATTACTCAGCAGTATCATCCACTTCTCTTTTATTGCTGCATTGTTTGTTTGCATGCAAACATAGCGAGGTAATTGTATGGAATGCTTTTCGTTCCCTTGTACTGGAACCATCGCTGTGTGGTGGTAATCCATTTGAAGAGGTGAATACCTGAAGTGCATTTAGAAGTCATTGGACTTGTTCCTTGCGATCAATAGAGACATTACAGTACACTCGAAGTTGGATATAAGTAGGGACGTACATTATATTGCCAAAAGTATTTGGCCACCTGCCTTGACTCACATATGACCTTGAAGTGCCATCCCATTCCTAACCCATAGGGTTCAATATGATGTTGGTCCACCTTTTGCAGCTATTACAGCTTCAACTCTTCTGGGAAGGCTGTCCACAAGGTTGCGGAGTGTGTTTATAGGAATTTTCGACTACTCTTCCAAACGCGCATTGGTGAGGTCACACACTGATGTTGGTCGAGAAGGCCTGGCTCTCAGTCTCCGTTCTAATTCATCCCAAAAGTGTTCAGGTCAGGACTCTGTGCAGGCCAGTCAAGTTCATCCACACCAGAATCTGTCATCCATGTCTTATGGACCTTGCTTTGTGCACTGGTGCACAGTCATGTTGGAAGAGGAAGGGGCCCGCTCCAAATGGTTCCCACAAGGTTGGGAGCGTGGAATTGTCCAACATTTTTTGGTATCCTGGAACATTCAAAGTTCATTTCACTGTAATTAAAGGCATGCTGAAACCCACTACTACCGACCATGCAGTCTGATAGTTTATATATCAATGATGAAATCTTAACATTGCAACACATGCCAATACGGCCGGGATAGCTTACTAAAGTGCGATTTTAAATTTCGCGCAAAATATCCTGCTGAAAACGTCTCGGTATGATGACGCCTGCGCGTGACGTCACGGATTGTAGAGGACATTTTGGGACAGCATGGTGGCCAGCTATTAAGTCGTCTGTTTTCATCTGTGTTGGTGAATCTTTTGCAATTTGTTCAATGAACAATGGAGACAGCAAAGAAGAAAGCTGTAGGTGGGAAGCGGTGTATTTCGGCAGGTGTTGTGCCGGATAACGCACCCCCGCCGTAGAATGTACCCCCTGACTGTTGTGCCGGATAACACAGCCGGTGTTTCATTGTTTACATTCCCGAAAGATGCTTTACCATTGGCCTGTGGAGAACTGGGGCAACAGAGACTCTTACCAGGAGGACTTTGAGTTGGATGCGCAGACGCAGTACCGTGAGTACGCATGCAGCTGCGGCTTCCAAACATTTGATCGCTTGCCCGTACGTGCGTGCCGCTATGTGCATGTCACGTACGTAACTTTGGGAATTTGGGGAAATGTTTGTGCTGTATGAACTTTGGGGAGGTGAACGGTACTTTGGGCTGTGGGATTGAGTGTGTTGTGCAGGTGTTTGAGTTGCATTGGCAGGTTATATGGATGGGAGGGGGGAGGTGTTTGTTATGCAGGATTAATTTGTGGCATATTAAATATAAGCCTGGCTGTGTTGTGGCTAATAGAGTATATATATGTCTTGTGTTTATTTACTGTTTTAGTCATTCCCAGCTGAATATCAGGTCCCACCCGCCTCTCACAGCATCTTCCCTATCAGAATCGCTCCCTATTTCTCTACTAAATCCTTTCAGCAAAAATATGGCAATATTGCGAAATGATCAAGTATGACACATAGAATGGACCTGCTATCACCGTTTAAATAAGAAAATCGCATTTCAGTTAGCCTTTAAGGGGCCAAGCCCAACTACTGAAAAACAACCCCAGACCATAATTCTTCCTCCATCAAATTTCAAACTCGGCATAGTGCAGTCCGAAATGTAGCGTTCTCCTGGCAACCTCCAAACCCAGACTGGTCCATCAGATTGCCAGATGGAAAAGTGTGATTCAGTCCGGCATTTTTTTTTTTTCAGATATTTTTGGGTCCCTTCTTTTTCAGTATATTTGATTAGTGTTTATTTTTGTAATCAGCCTGACCTAAGCCTAATGTTTATGTTTAACTGAATAGGAATATTTGTATTTAACACATGCTTTCATATCATTTGACAAGGTTGTAAACTAAGTAGGTTAGATATAATAATTGAATCTGATTAAAATCAAGAGTAAGGTTACTAATTCAATGTTAATATTTGAGTGGGCCCCGGACCCTTATGTAATAGGAAAATTGGGCCCTGAGGTCAAAAAGATTGAGAACCCCTGACCTACAGTACAGAGCTTTTTGAAATTGGTGTTTTAATTAGCTTAAGTGGCATTGTAACTAAGAAACCAGTGCAACGCAAGGATGGAAAAATCCTCAGTTGTGTCATTTTAACACCACTTAATTAGATTTTAGAGAGGATCTGCATACCATGTCGTCCTCCTTCGTCCTGCAGAACTATGCGGTTTTGAAGGACAAAGCCGGGCGAGGGCGAGACAGACCATCTGACAAGTCCTGGCTCCCGAGCATCTCCGCTGGTTTCCACTGTCTCTGCCATCTAATTAGGCTTCAATCATTTGCAGGAGCGCTGCTTGTGGTAAATGATTTCAGAGCGGAGACGTGCCGAGCTGTGAGCTTGAATCCCAGAGACTAAGTAGAAATCCATGTGGACTGGAGTGGAAGGCAGATAAAGGTAGAACGGGTTGTGAGATAAATGGGGCTGAGGGAGACACAATCTCAACATGAAGACAAAATGTCCCCTCAGACGGACTCTGCAGCTAATGAACAAAGCCCTCACTTCATCCTGATTTTTACTGATAACTTTTAAATGATCAGTGTGAGTGGTTACCACAGTTTGTTTCAAAGAGTCCATTTGGGAGGCTGAACCAACAACAAAAATATCAGATACATTCAATAATGTCACTGTACATCATTTTCGGTGCAAGGATCCTCAGTCCTCTGGTGGACTTACCGCGTCACATTGGAGCTCAACAATAATATGGCGACAGTCGAAGGACTGGTGACTGGGAAGGGTCGCAAATTATGGATTTGAATGGACCCCAGTTCTGGATAGAGCCGAGGTCTTCAACAGGGTGTCCATGGCCACTGAGGTCGGGATGGCATGCTTACAGCCTCCGCCATCCGAGTCATGGCGGTTGTGTTTTTGCTCAAGACACTTCACTGACCTTGCTCCTAGCGTCGCTCAAACTGGTGTGTGAATGTAAATGAATGTTTGGTGGGGGTCGCAGCGGCCGTAGGCACAATTTGGCAGTCATGCTTTCCTCAGTATAACCCATGATGGGGTTCTCGGTTCTCTGTGAAGCACTTTGGGTGTCTAGAAAAACTCTGTATGAATCTAATCCATTATGATTATTAAGGGGTTTTGCAAAGGTACTGCAGTTGTGAATTTTTTGGTTGGATGGACTTCTTAAATGTACAGTGTGACATGAGTGACCCCATGGTTGTTAAGTTTGAGCTTTGCGTGCAACAGCCTTGAGTAAGTGCAGACCTGCGGACTCCGTTGTGCGGACTGCCGTTGTGCAGGCCCGTTTTGCGGACTACGTTCTGCGGACTACCTTCTGCTTAAGTTTAGTCTGAATATACAGTCGCGATCAAAAGTTTACATACAATTGTAAAGAACATAATGTCATGGCTGTCTTGAGTTTCCAATACTTTCGGCAACTCTTATTTTTTTATGATAGAGTGATTGGAGCACATCCTCAGTCCTCTTGTGGACTTACAGTGTCACGTTTGAGCTCAGCAATAATATGGCGACAGTCGAAGTACTGATGACTGGGAAGGGTCGCAATTTATGGATTAGAATGGACCACAGTTCTGGATAGAGCTGAGGTCTACAACAGGGTGTCCATGGCCACTGAGGCTGGGATGGCATGCTTACAGCCTCCGCCATCCGAGTCATGGCGGTTGGGTTTTTGCTCAAGACACTTCACTGACCTTGCTCCTAGCGCCGCTCAATGAATGTTTGGTGGGGGTCGCAGGGGCCGTAGGCACAATTTGGCAGTCATGCTTTCCTCAGTATAACCCATGATGGGGTTCTCGGTTCTCTGTGAAGCACTTTGGGTGTCTAGAAAAACTCTGTATGAATCTAATCCATTATGATTATTAAGGGGTTTTGCAAAGGTACTGCAGTTGTGAATTTTTTGGTTGAATAGACTTCTTAAATGTACAGTGTGACATGAGTGACCCCATGGTTGTTAAGTTTAAGCTTTGTGTGCAACAGCCTTGAGTAAGTGCAGACCTCTGCGGACTCCGTTGTGCGGACGCCCGTTTTGCAGACTACATTCTGAGGACACCCGTTTTGCAGACTACATTCTGCAGTCTACGTTCTGCTTAAGTTTAGTCTGAATATACAGTCGCGATCAAAAGTTTACATACACTTGTAACGAACATAATTTCATGGCTGTCTTGAGTTTCCAATACTTTTGACAACTCTTATTTTTTTGTGATAAAGTGATTGGAGCACATACTTGTTGGTCACAAAAAACATTCATGAAGTGTGTTTCTTTTATGAAATTATTATGGGTCTACTGAAAATGTGAGCAAATCTGCTGGGTCAAATGGACAAAGATAAGACTTTCTGGATGAAAGTTTTGTGGTCAAGTGAAACAAAAATTGAGCTGTATGCAATATGTTTGGAGGAGAAAAGGTGAGGCCTTTAATACCAGGAACACCACTCCTACTGTCAAGCATGGTGGTGGTAGTATTATGTTCTGGGTCTGTTTTGCTGCCAGATGGAACTGGTGCTTTACAGAGAGTAAATGGGACAATGAAAAAGGAGGATTACCTCCAAATTCTTCAGGACAACCTAAAATCATCAGCCCGGAGGTTGGGTCTTGGGCGCAGTTGGGTGTTCCAACAGGACAATGACCCCAAACACACGTCAAAAGTGATAAAGGAATGGCTAAATCAGGCTAGAATTAAGGTTTTAGAATGGCCTTCCCAAAGTCCTGACTTAAACGTGTGGACAATGCTGAAGAAACAAGTCAATGTCAGAAAACCAACACATTTAGCTGAACTGCACCAATTTTGTCAAGAGGAGTGGTCAAAAATTCAACCAGAAACTTGTGGATGGCTACCAAAAGCGCCTTATTGCAGTGAAATTTGCCAAGGGACATGTAACCAAATATTAAAATTGCTGTATGTATACTTTTGACCCAGCAGATTTGGTCACATTTTCAGTAGACCCATAATAAATTCATAAAAGAACCAAACTTCATGAATGTTTTTTTGTGACCAACAAGAATGTGCTCCAGTCACTCTATCACAAAAAAATAAGAGTTGTAGAAATTATTGAAAACTCAAGACAGCCATGACATTATGTTCTTTACACGTGTATGTAAACTTTTGATTGTGACTGTATGTGATGATAACTTGCTTTGTGTTTCCTAAAAAAATCCTATTGAGATGTTTGCTGGGTTGATAGTACAAACATCTTCCTAAAAGCATGGCAGTAAAACATTCCAGAAAGTACCGCGGGAATACATCTTGCCGTTGATGAACTGCCCAAGGCCGCTGCCGAAAATGAATGATCGCGTTATTGGAAGGCCAATGCATTTTTATTAGTCTCCAGCACAGCTGCAGTTACTATGGTTATTTACTGTACGTATTACCACGTGTGCTGTATGTATGAGTAGTTTCCCAAATTGCTCCCAAATGGTCTATGAAATAGCAACGGCTTGCATCGCCGGTGTTTTCCAATGCGGCCTGGCTTGCTTTGAAGCAAACACAACTCTGTTTTTTGTTTTTTTTCCCAGGCTGGATCATGGCCAGAGTATGTGGTTATTAGAATCTCTTTGATGTGACAACGGTGCCAACCTGCTTGCAGTCTCTGAGAATTGATCCGGCTCAATTAGCGGGCCTGCAGGGAAAACATTTAAAGGGTTGGAATCCCTCACACACACAAACACACACAAACATTATATTGCCAAAAGTGTTTGGCCACCTGCCTTTACTCACATATGAACTTGACGTGCCATCCCGTGGAATTGTCCAAAATGTTTTGGTGTCCTGGAGCATTCAAAGTTCCTTTCACTGGAACTAAGGGGCCAAGCCCAACTCCTGAGAAACAACCCCACACCATAATTCCTCCTCCACCAAATTTCACACTTGGCACAACACAATGCAGTCCGAAATGTAGCGTTCTCCTGGCAACCTCCAAACCCAGACTGGTCCATCAGATTGCCAGATGGAAAAGTGTGATTCATCAGTCCAGAGAAGGCGTCTCCACTGCTCTAGAGTCCAGTGGTGACGTGCTTCACACCACTGCATCCCACGCTTTGCATTGGACTTAGATGCTTAGATGCAGCTGTTCGGCCATGGAAACCCATTCCATGAAGCTCTCTGCGTACTGTACGTGGGCTAATTGGAAGGTCACATGAAGTTTGGAACTCTGTAGCAACTGACTGTGCAGAAAGTCTTTGCACTATGCGCTTCAGCATCCGCTGACCCCTCTCCCAAACTCTTTATTTTTCTTATAATAAAGTTGACTTTGGAATATTTATCCATCCATCCATCCATCTTCTTCCGCTTATCCGAGGTCGGGTCGCGGGGGCAGCAGCCTAAGCAGGGAAGCCCAGACTTCCCTCTCCCCAGCCACTTTGTCCAGCTCCTCCCGGGGGATCCCGAGGCGTTCCCAGGCCAGCCGGGAGACATAGTCTTCCCAGCGTGTCCTGGGTCTTCCCCGTGGCCTCCTACCATTCGGACGTGCCCTAAACCCCTCCCGAGGGAGGCGATCGGGTGGCATCCTGACCAGATGCCCGAACCACCTCATCTGGCTCCTCTCGATGTGGAGGAGCAGCGGCTTTACTTTGAGCTCCCCCCGGATGACAGAGCTTCTCACCCTATCTCTAAGGGAGAGCCCCGCCACCCGGCGGAGGAAACTCATTTCGACCGCTTGTACCCGTGATCTTGTCCTTTCGGTCATAACCCAAAGCTCATGACCATAGGTGAGGATGGGAACGTAGATCGACCTGTAAATTGAGAGCTTTGCCTTCCGGCTCAGCTCCTTCTTCACCACAACGGATCGATACAGCGTCCGCATTACTGAAGATGCCGCACCGATCCGCCTGTCGATCTCACGATCCACTCTTCCCTCACTCATGAACAAGACTCCGAGGTACTTAGGAGCAAGGAAATTTCACGACTAGATTTGTTGCACAGGTGGCATCCTATGACAGTTCCACCATGGAAATCACTGAGAGCGGCCCATTCTTTCACAAATGTTTGTAGAAACAGTCTCCATGCCTAAGTGCTTGATTTTATACACCGGGCCCAGTGATTAGGACACCTGATTCTCATCATTTGGATGGGTGGCCAAATACTTTTGGCATTTAAGTGTACATACACACACACCTACATGAATCGCTTTCAATTCATTCCCTTACAGTACTTGTGGTCTGAGGAGACAAATTGCGACAAGTGTTGTAGAAATCAATAGTGTGGCTTTAGTGTGACTTTAAAACAGCAGCAAGCTCACTTCCTGCAGCCCATTCCAGATACAAATATGAACCATTTCCCCACCATTAGTGCCTCACCTACCCTCGTCGTCTGCTTTGTGTCTTTAGGAATTGAACTACATGTGCACACAATGAGCCATTCCCTCTCACTCCGCCTCCTCCCTTGAATTGGTTGACCCATTTTAATTTGTCTTCATCAGTCATGCCGTTTAAATTGTCGATTGAAAAGTCCTGCTTCCTCCAACTCGTTGCTCTGTCCTTCCCGTCCTTGCCTCTCATTTTGTGAAAATATTTTGCCTGAATTAATTTTTTTCTTTCATTCTCAGTTTACCTGATCATGCGATTTTTAGAATAACATTTTTTTTCGACAAATAAAACCAATGTGGATATGGTAAATGGGTTATACTTGCATAGCACTTTTCTACCTTTGAGGTACTCAAAGCGCTTTGACACTATTTCCACATTCACCCATTCACACACACATTCACACACTGATGGCGGGAGCTGCCATGCAAGGCCCTAACCTAACCACAACCCATCAGGAGCAAGGGTGAAGTGTTTCGCTCAAGGACACAACGGACGTGGCCAAGTTGGTAGAAGCTGGGGATTGAACCAGGAACCCTCAGATTGCTGGCACGGCCACTCTCCCAACCGCGCCACGCCGTCCACATGGGTTACGTTAGTGCCTATTTCGTTCTCAATATGCTGATACGCTGAAGAAATGGGTTCCAACGTTAGCACGGCTGTCATCATGGCAACGTGAAACATATGGAGACAGTCAAATCACATGATAAAATATTTCCTCAAGTGTGTAGCCTATAGGCATACCTTGGTAAAATGTTTCCTCTTTAGTTTTGGGCGTACATTAAAGACCTACTGAAATGCGATTTTCTTATTTAAACGGGGATAGCAGGTCCATTCTATGTGTCATACTTGATCATTTTGCGATATTGCCATATTTTTGCTGAAAGGATTTAGTAGAGAACATCGACGATAAAGTTCGCAACTTTTGGTCGCTGATAAAAAAGCCTTGCCTGTACCGGAAGTAGCAGACGAGTAGCGTGATGTCACAGGTTGTGGAGCTCCTCACATCCGCACATTGTTTACAATCATGGCCACCAGCAGCGAGAGCGATTCGGACCGAAAACGCGACGATTTCCCCATTAATTTGAGCGAGGATGAAAGATTTGTGGATGAGGAAAGTGAGAGTGAAGGACTAGAGGGCAGTGGGAGCGATTCAGATAGGGAAGATGCTGTGAGAGGCGGGTGGGACCTGATATCCAGCTGGGAATGACTAAAACAGTAAATAAACACAAGACATATATATACTCTATTAGCCACAACACAACCAGGCTTATATTTAATATGCCACAAATTAATCCCGCATAACAAACACCTCCCCCCCCCCGTCCATATAACCCGCCAATACAACTCAAACACCTGCACAACACACTCAATCCCACAGCCCAAAGTACCGTTCACCTCCCCAAAGTTCATACAGCACATATATTTCCCCAAAGTCCCCAAAGTTACGTACGTGACATGCGCATAGCGGCACGCACGTACGGGCAAGTGATCAAATGTTTGGAAGCCGCAGCTGCATGCGTACTCACGGTACCGCGTCTGCGCATCCAACTCAAAGTCCTCCTGGTAAGAGTCTCTGTTGTCCCAGTTCTCCACAGGCCAATGGTAAAGCTTGACTGTCATCTTTCAGGAATGTAAACAATGAAACACCGGCTGTGTTATCCTGCACAACAGTCAGGGGGTGCATTCTACGGCGGGGGTGCGTTATCCGGCACAACACCTGCCGCAATACACCACTTTCCACCTACAGCTTTCTTCTTTGCTGTCTCCATTGTTCATTGAACAAATTGCAAAAGATTCACCAACACAGATGTCCACAATACTGTGGAATTTTGCGAAGAAAACAGACGACTTAATAGCTGGCCACCATGCTGTCCCAAAATGTCCTCTACAATCTGTGACGTCACGCGCAGGCGTCATCATACCGAGACGTTTTCAGCAGGATATTTTGCGCGAAATTTAAAATTGCACTTTAGTAAGCTAACCCGGCCGTATTGGCATGTGTTGCAATGTTAAGATTTCATCATTGATATATAAACTATGAGACTGCGTGGTTGGTAGTAGTGGGTTTGCAAATATTGTAATAAATCCACTAGAAGAAGACAGCCTGCCGTTTCCTTAAACTTGGACATACACATCTATAGCTTTGGCCATTCTGAGCCAGCAATTTCCAGGAGTTATCTCATCCTGTGAGAAGCCTCCATTTTACTAATGATCTGCAAAAATGTGTAGAATTAAAATTAAAACACAACATTTCTTTCAACGAAGATTTGTGTCAGCTTTTGATAGTAGGCTCATATAGCTAATACAGACACGTGCATTATAACCTTATAGCCTTCATTATAACACTTATATAAGGCTTTTAATTTTTGGCGGCTCCAGACAGATTTTTTTTTGTTGTATTTTTCAACATTTTGGGTTGCCGACCCCTGGACTTTAGCCTGCTCAGTGGCCTAGTGGTTAGAGTGTCCGCCCTGAGTTTGGTAGGTCGTGAGTTGAAACCGAGTCATACCAAAGACTATAAAAACGGGACCCAGTACCTACCTGCTTGGCACTCAGCATCAAGGGGTCGGAATTGGGGGTTAAATCACCAAAAGGATTCCCGAGCGCGGCCACTGCTGCCGCTCACTGCTCCCCTCACCTCCCAGGGGGTGGAACAAAGGGACGGGTCGAATGCAGAGAGTAATTTCACCACGCCTGGTGACCGAGTGACTATCAGTGGTACTTTAACTTTAAGGTGTGAGGTATTTGCAAACTGTAAACATCCCCACACCCTCATCAATGACCCGTTGCCATGGAAACCTCATTTGCATAGTCGATGAAAGACAAAACCCCTTCCTGAGGAAAAAATATATATATATATATATATATTTATATATATATATATATACATATATATATATATATATATATATATATATATATATATATATATATATATATATATATATATGTATATGTATATATATATTAGGGCTGCAACTAACGATTAATTTGATAATCGATTAATCTGTCGATTATTACTTTGATTAATCGATTAATAATCGAATAAAAGAGACAAACTACATTTCTATCCTTTCCAGTATTTTATTGACAAAAAAACAGCATACTTGCACCATACTTATTTTAATTATTGTTTCTCAGCTGTTTGTACATGTTGCAGTTTATAAATAAAGGTTTATAAAAAATAAAAAAATAAAAACAATTAAATTAAATTAAAAAAATTAAAAAAAAATTGCCTCTGCACATGCGCATAGCATAGATCCAAAGAATCGATGACTAAAATAATCGCCAACTATTTTTGTTATAGATTTTAATCGATTTAATCGATTAGTTGTTGCAGCCCTAATATATATATATATATATATATATATATATATATATATATATAGGAGAAGTCAGACGCAAAATATTTTAAATTTTAATTGTACAAATATTACTACGTGATGTTCCTCGTCAAGCATGCTTGAAACAAATAAACCATATTATGATGTGTTTGCCTTAACTGCTCGCAAAAAAAAAAAAAAAAAAAAATGTATCGTGACCTTTCCTACCTGGTCCAAGATAAGCCATCGACTCCTTGTCTCAAAACCCTGAAAAATCTAAGGTCAGCTGAAGCTCAGAACGATCACAATCCCGAAGACCTCGGACCCCATGGTGTAAACGGACTGCATGCACACACACTCCCGTGCACACAGTGTGTGTGTGTGTGTGTGTGTGGTGCCTGGCAGGAAAAGAGTCAAGAAAGCAAAAATTCATGTAAGCAACCTCAGCAGTTCAGAGAGAGAAAGTGAGAGGATGTATACAGTATATAGCACACACGCTGTAAATTGTAAACCTGCCATGTGCTCTAAGCTGATGTCAGATCAGTCTCTCCGAACATGCTGCTTAACATCGGGAAAAGTCACTGCTTTGGCTACAACTCAACTGTCAACTTTGTTGTCAATTCGTCACATGTACAAGACGTACAAGGAATCGAAATGACGTTTTCAGCACAGCTGTGTCAAGTGAGCAAAGCGTGTTGCCTAAGATGTCAGACGTTGGGATAACTGGGGTGGCTTTGACACCAAGTGTCTAAGGCAGACCTGGGCAAATTAAGGCCCGGGGGCCACATGCGGCCCGTTAAGCTTTTTAATTTGGCCCGCCGGACATTCCCAAATATATTTTTTTGATTTTTAAGATGGAAACTGCAGCTGCCATTATGATGCGCAGTGATGTTTTCAAATGACCGTAAGTCTTAAACTATACAAATTATTTCAATGGTTGAAATCTGCACTTTTGCATGATATACTAGTTACTATGGTTGTCAAAGTAGTTACTATGGTCATCGAATTAGTTGCTATGATCATCTGGTTAGTTACTACGGTCATCTAATTAGTTACTATGGTAATGTAAGTCACAGCAGCTCAGACGAGGCACCAAGCAGTGTGGGTGGGGAGCGTTTCCACAGTGTTTCCAGAGCGGCCAGCCTGAAATGTGGGTGTCAGGGACAGACGCAGAAGGAGGTTTTTACAACAAAGTTCTAAAGCTTAGTGATATATCAAATATATCAGATTGTAGGTGGGGTTTTTTTACCCTTCGCGTTCATATTTCGCTGTGTTTGTTGCATTATTGTTGTGTTTCGCTTGATAGTAAAATATGTCGATCAAGAAGGGGTGTGACGTTCATATGTTGTCAATATTCAGTGTTTTATCATTCATAGTTAGTATTGTAAATCCCACATATCTTTATTTTCATGTACATTCTCGGTGTCTCATTCAGTAAAAAAATGAAAACTGCCATTCCGTTTTTTAAGGCGGTCTGTCATAACGTTTTTAGCATTCAATCAGACATTATTGTGAGGTTTGTTATATATCTGCTGTTCAGTATATATATATATATATATATATATATATATATATATATATATATATATATATATATATATATATGTATATATATATATGTATATATATATCTGCTGTACAGTATGTACAGCAGAAATAGGACCCAAAAATAGGACCCAAGCACACATATTGTACAGTATATATATATATATATATATATATATATATATATATATATATATATATATATATATATATATATATATATATATAAAAATATGTGTATATATATAAATATATATATATATATATATATATATATATATATATATATATATATATATATATATATATATATATATATATTCAGTGTTTTATCCTTCATAGTGAATATTATAAATCCCACATTTTTTATTTTCATGTACATTCTGGGTGTCTCATTCAGTAAAACATTTACAATTTTAAGGCGGTCTGTCATAATGTTTTTAGCATTCAATCAGACGTTATTGTGAGGTTTTGTATTAGTGTTCCTAAAATATATATTATATATATATATATATATATATTTTTAGGAAAAATATATTTTATATATATATATACACAGTATATATATATATATATATATATATATATATATATATATATATATATATATATATATATATACTGTGTATATATATATATATATAAAATATATTTTTCCTAAAAATATATTTTATATATATATATACACAGTATATATATATATTATTAAATATATATATATATATATATATATATAAATAATATTATTAAATATTATTTATAAATATATTTTTCCTAAAAATATATTTTATATATATATATATACACAGTATATATATATATATATATATATATATATATATATATATATATATATATATATATATATATATATATATACTGTGTATATATATATATAAAATATATTTTTAGGAACACTAATACAAAACCTCACAATAACGAACGTCTGATTGAATGCTAAAAACGTTATGACAGACCGCCTTAAAATTGTAAATGTTTTACTGAATGAGACACCCAGAATGTACATGGAAATAAAAAATGTGGGATTTATAATATTCACTATGAAGGATAAAACACTGAATATTGACAACATATTTTTACAATCAAGCGAAAAGCAATAAAAATGCAACAAACACAGCGAAATATGAATGTAAAGGGTAAAAAATAAACTAATACACTAGAAAATAGTGTATCAAAACACAATATAGTAGAATGTACTCCAAAAAACTCCAGTAGTCTTACGAAGTAATGTCATAATAAAGTACAGCATTTACTTTGGAGCACGGACCTGTACCGTATTTACTTCGAACTGCTTCTCAGACAAACACACAATCAGCAGCTTCTCCACATTTTCATGGATAAATGGCTGACTTATTTTAACACCACTGGCTGACACCATCTACTGTTTCTGAGGCTGTTAACCTGAGGTTTTGATTGGAAACTAAAGCATAACAATTTGCCAAGAGAGTTTATATGCGGAAAAATTGTAAGCCGAGGTACTGCCGTATTTATTTTTTTCCCCTGGCTCTAGTATTGCCTTACGATGTTATCGCGCTCTTCTTTATACCATGTAGTGTTTTACAAGGGCTATCTTGCTGCTATCTCCCCTTTAATCTTTGCATTATCTCTTGGCTTATCTGTGCGTGTCCGTCCCCCACGTTATTGTGCACCATAATCACAGCCGTGACCTTTCAAAGACCACCAAAAATGCTCCCCCGGAATGTTCCCACTTCTGTTTGTTGAGAATCCCATCGGACATTACAGTGAGTTTTGTACCATGCCAATTTTGCATGTGCCTGTGTTTATGTTTCCGGGAGTCAGCTCATGGCACCATTCGTAGCAGATGGCTGTCTTATTCCAGCGGAACATGACAGCTAATACTGAAAATGGTCGACAAGATAGAAAAGGGAAGACATACTCCGGGTGATTACCATTAAACCATCAACTCCGTTTCAGGGAGCATCCATCTGCAACCGTCGTTTTCTTTGCAATGTGACACAAATAGGATGTGTCTCAGAGATTCATTTGCAGAGTAGTGCGCACAGTGTCATCTGGAAGATAGCAGTCAAAGAGAATGAGCAAAAGTATAGTGAAATAAGAGCATTAAATATGGCTCCCAGGCGGTTTTGAGCGTCTGCTAGTTTATTATTGCCGTGTGCAATTCATTCCTTGTTAGCGTTCCTTCCTTTTTGCTGCATGTGCAGTGTCCTTGTGGGGATGGGGTCTGATTTTCAAGGTTTCTTTTCCACTTAGCTGAACACTCTCGAGTCGTCCTTATGAGGAAATTGATTTTAGGTTACGACGATGTGTTTAGTTACCTCTGCCAGATTCCGAAGCCCAATCACGAGGTACAGTAGTGAATTCAACGTTAAAAATGATTTTTTTTTTTGACTGACACGCAATGCAACATGTCCAAAATTGCACCATCACATTCATACTCCTTAACTCTAACCCAACCAGAGTGGATTACATCAGGTGCACAGGAATATTCACAATGGTAGCATTATGTATGGTGTTAATAACATATATATAATACATTACAGAATATATAGCATATATATATATATATATATATATATATATATATATATAGATATATATATATATATATATAAATATATATATATATATATATATTGTGTGTGTATATAGACATATATATGTATATATATATATATATATATATATATATATATATATATATATATATATATATATAGATTGTGTGTGTAAATATTATGTGTGTAAATATGTATTTATATTGTGTGTGTATATATATATATTTGTATATATGTATGTGTATATAAATGTGTATATATGTGTATATATGTATGTGTGTATAAATGCGTGCATATATGTATGTATATACTGTATATATTTATATACATGTATGTGTGTGTGTGTGTGTGTATGTGTTTATATTTATGTGTGTATATGTATTTAAATGTGTATATATGTATGTGTATATAAATATATGTATATATGTATGTATATATGTGTATATACTGTATATATATCCATATATATATATATATATATATATATATATATATATATATATATATATATATATATATATATATATATATATATATACAGTATATATATATATATATATATATATATATATATTATCTACATATGTGTATATGTGTATGTATATATATTTATTTATATGTATGTGTTTATATGTATTTAAATGTGTATATATGTGTGTACTTATTCATGTGTATATAAAAGTGTATATATATATATACATATTTATATATATACATATATATAAAAGTGTATATATATATATATATATTTATATATATATATATATATATACATATATATATACAGTATATATATACATATATATAAAAGTGTATATATATATATATATATATATATATATATATATATATATATATATATATATATATATATATATATATACATATATATATATACAGTATATATATAGATATATATCTATATGTGTGTGTGTATACAGGTATATTAGGGCTGTCGAACGATCAAAATATTTAGTCCCGATAATCGCATTTCATTCATAGTTAACTCAAAATTAATCGTGGTTAATCGCAAAAAGATGTACTTTTTCGTCATTAATAAGTGTACCCTCGACAGATATTTTTAGGTATTCAATATATCGACTGGAAATTTTATTCACTTAAACATTATGCTTTTTAAAATAGCTCAACACGAAAAAAAACATGTTTTAAAAAGAATAAAAAATACTTGTTGGTGTCTTGCTAGATGTTTTAGTTTTGTAGGAATACAGAATTTGTTTGCTTTAGGAGCACTTGCATCAAAGATAAAGACATAAACAATGAAAACAATACATAATGGTTGGACTAACCCATATTCCACCGTGCTGCCTTTATCCCCAGCCAATGGAGGCTAAAGGGTGTACTAACTCTTGCCCAAGGTCTACATCCAGGTATAAGTCCTGAAAGGGATTCAATATCCGATGATTCAACTGTGAGGTTGATAGTCGAATCAGACTGCTCCGAGTTGAATCAATGAATAGTCGACTATTGTAACACACCCCTCGTTTGAATATCATGTGTTTGGGGACTCCATTCAAGAGGTTCCCCTGCTGGCCTCACTATGGACTGGACTCACATTATTAACCGTATCCACTCGGCATCCATTGCCCTCCAAGGTTTCTCATCACGCCCAATGGGTTGAGTTTTTTCTTGCCCTAATGTGGGATCTGAGCCGAGGATGTTGTTGTGGCTTGTGCAGCCCTTTGAGACACTTGTGATTAAGGGCTATAGAAATAAACTTTGATTGACTGATTGATTGATACATCTCAAAAAGTGTATTTTCATGAACCCCTGTTTCGTAGCCTTGTACCATAGCCTCTGTATGTATACCATGTCCGTTTAGCTACCTTTGCAACAGTTCTGACCTCCTATTTCTTTCCGTCTAGGCTATGCATTGTATGTGTTCTGTATTCAGAGAGTGTTTCATTGTCAGTAACACAAAGATATCAGTGAGTGTGGGGCTTTCTCCGGAGAATATTGTGTTTGATGCTTTAAGATGTTGCATCTGATTTACGGTTAAGGAAGCATATTTTCTCTTGATAATCTACTTCAACAATCCCCTTGACTGCACCCTCCCTGGAACAAATGACAGCCACACATCTTGCAGCCTCAAGCATGGGAGAGAGATGGGTGGGGGCGGAGGGGTTGTAGATGAAGAGAAGGCGGGAAAGGAAAATTGAGATCTGAAGAACCTGGGGGAAGTCGAGATGTGACTGCAATCAAATTATTGGCCAATCAAGTCAAAACATGAGTAATTCAAGGCTTACACTGACATCCTTAATCTGATTGCTTGGGCATTAAGGGGCCCAAAGGTTGGCAACTTATGAGCATGCTCACTAGGGGATCCTGGTTCCCAAAGCTGCTTTGATGTGGGAAGAATAGAGATTCTCATGTATTTGTTTATATGAGTGAATTGTACCAATGAGCCCTTGGGGCACATCTGCCTCATGTTCTTTTGGTAGAGATGTTCTCCCTTCTAATACATTGTGCCATTAAAACCCCATTCTAAATGCATTTCCCACAATTCTGATTTTAATGTACTCTGTAAAATGACGATTTGACAAAAATAAAAGATGCAAGATGGCGAGTGAAAGTGCTAATGATGTTCAAGCTTCTGCATCTTGAGAGAGGAACGCCTTGCATGTTCCGATGCCGATTTGCATGCGGATGGTTTGGCTTTTTCAACAAGCCGGTTCAGACCCTGGTGTGCTCTGCATTTGGGGAATGGCTCCCAGGAAGAACAGCTTGTATGAGAGAGTATGAGGGGGGGGGAAGGCAGTTGAGGTTAGTTGACTCCGGTTTGTTCCTGCGGTAAATTCGGCTATTGGTCGTTTTGTCTAAGTGAATGGCGCCATAAAGTGTGTGTGGCATGTTCTTGTTTTAAGCCATATGCTTATGGCTAATAGACAAGTATTCATAAAAAAAGGCATACTGTTGTGATATCATGAATGAGAAATAACCCGTCTTTTCACAACACTGGCATTCAGCCTTCTGCACAATAGCTCCCGTGTCCAGTCCCGCATTCGTTCTCGGCAACAACCCCGACTTTATCACAATCAATTGTGCTGACACACCAGCCAGTTGCAGCAACCTAACAAGCTTGTGAGTGGTGGTGTGTGTGACACATACCGCGAGCGGATGATGGAAGGTGTTCCTCTCCGTTGCTAATAAGGCCTGTCAGAAGGAGGTGACAAGTACTGACAAGGGGAGCAGTGCGTACCTGGTTAACACCATAACCTATGAATGACCTCATCAAACATGGCGCTTCCACCGCGTCTGTCACAAACAATGCTGCACATGAGGTAGGCTGTCAATCAAAGCGGCGGGCATGCGTTTGCAAAACCTGCCGAGAGAACGTCGTCGCTGATACGTCTAATACGGTGCAGATTTACACGCCAAAAAGAGTTAAAGGCCTACTGAAATGCGATTTTCTTATTTAAACGGGAATAGCAGGTCCATTCTACAGGTAAAAGCCAGTAAATTAGAATATTTTGAAAAACTTGATTTATTTCAGTAATTGCATTCAAAAGGTGTAACTTGTACATTATATTTATTCATTGCACACAGACTGATGCATTCAAATGTTTATTTCATTTAATTTTGATGATTTGAAGTGGCAACAAATGAAAATCCAAAATTCCGTGTGTCACAAAATTAGAATATTACTTAAGGCTAATACAAAAAAGGGATTTTTAGAAATGTTGGCCAACTGAAAAGTATGAAAATGAAAAATATGAGCATGTACAACACTCAATACTTGGTTAGAGCTCCTTTTGCCTCAATTACTGCGTTAATGCGGCGTGGCATGGAGTCGATGAGTTTCTGGCACTGCTCAGGTGTTATGAGAGCCCAGGTTGCTCTGATAGTGGCCTTCAACTCTTCTGCGTTTTTGGGTCTGGCATTCTGCATCTTCCTTTTCACAATACCCCACAGATTTTCTATGGGGCTAAGGTCAGGGGAGTTGGCGGGCCAATTTAGAACAGAAATACCATGGTCCGTAAACCAGGCACGGGTAGATTTTGCGCTGTGTGCAGGCGCCAAGTCCTGTTGGAACTTGAAATCTCCATCTCCATAGAGCAGGTCAGCAGCAGGAAGCATGAAGTGCTCTAAAACTTGCTGGTAGACGGCTGCGTTGACCCTGGATCTCAGGAAACAGAGTGGACCGACACCAGCAGATGACATGGCACCCCAAACCATCACCCAACCATGCAAATTTTGCATTTCCTTTGGAAATCGAGGTCCCAGAGTCTGGAGGAAGACAGGAGAGGCACAGGATCCACGTTGCCCGAAGTCTAGTGTAAAGTTTCCACCATCAGTGATGGTTTGGGGTGCCATGTCATCTGCTGGTGTCGGTCCACTCTGTTTCCTGAGATCCAGGGTCAACGCAGCCGTCTACCAGCAAGTTTTAGAGCACTTCATGCTTCCTGCTGCTGACCTGCTCTATGGAGATGGAGATTTCAAGTTCCAACAGGACTTGGCGCCTGCACACAGCGCAAAATCTACCCGTGCCTGGTTTACGGACCATGGTATTTCTGTTCTAAATTGGCCCGCCAACTCCCCTGACTTTAGCCCCATAGAAAATCTGTGGGGTATTGTGAAAAGGAAGATGCAGAATGCCAGACCCAAAAATGCAGAAGAGTTGAAGGCCACTATCAGAGCAACCTGGGCTCTCATAACACCTGAGCAGTGCCAGAAACTCATCGACTCCATGCCACGCCGCATTAACGCAGTAATTGAGGCAAAAGGAGCTCCAACCAAGTATTGAGTATTGTACATGCTCATATTTTTCATTTTCATACTTTTCAGTTGGCCAACATTTCTAAAAATCCCTTTTTTTGTATTAGCCTTAAGTAATATTCTAATTTTGTGACACACGGAATTTTGGATTTTCATTTGTTGCCACTTCAAATCATCAAAATTAAATGAAATAAACATTTGAATGCATCAGTCTGTGTGCAATGAATAAATATAATGTACAAGTTACACCTTTTGAATGCAATTACTGAAATAAATCAAGTTTTTCAAAATATTCTAATTTACTGGCTTTTACCTGTATGTGTCATACTTGATCATTTCGCGATATTGCCATATTTTTGCTGAAAGGATTTAGTAGAGAACATTGATGATAAAGTTCGCAACTTTTGGTCGCTGATAAAAAAGCCTTGCCTGTACCGGAAGTAGCGGACGAGTAGCGTGACGTCACAGGTTGTGGAGCTCCTCACATCTGCACATTGTTTACAATCATGGCCACCAGCAGCGAGAGCGATTCGGACCGAGAAAGCGACGATTCCCCCATTAATTTGAGCGAGGATGAAAGATTTGTGGATGAGGAAAGTGAGAGTGAAGGACTAGAGGGCAGTGGGAGCGATTCAGATAGGGACGATGCTGTGAGAGGCGGGTGGGACCTGATATTCAGCTGGGAATGACTAAAACAGTAAATAAACACAAGACATATATATACTCTATTAGCCACGACACAACCAGGCTTATATTTAATATGCCACAAATTAATCCCGCATAACAAACACCTCCCCCCTCCCGTCCATATAACCCGCCAATACAACTCAAACACCTGCACAACACACTCAATCCCACAGCCCAAAGTACCGTTCACCTCGCCAAAGTTCATACAGCACATATATTTCCCCAAAGTCCCCAAAGTTACGTACGTGACATGCACATAGTGGCACGCACGTACGGGCAAGCGATCAAATGTTTGGAAGCCGCAGCTGCATGCGTACTCACGGTACCGCGTCTACGTATCCAACTCAAAGTCCTCCTGGTAAGAGTCTCTGTTGTCCCAGTTCTCCACAGGCCAATGGTAAAGCTTGACTGTCATCTTCCGGGAATGTAAACAATGAAACACCGGCTGTGTTTGTGTTGTTGTAGCCGGTCCGCAATACACCGCTTCCCACCTACAGCTTTCTTCTTTGCTGTCTCCATTGTTCATTGAACAAATTGCAAAAGATTCACCAACACAGATGTCCAGAATACTGTGGAATTTTGAGATGAAAACAGACGACTTAATAGCTGGCCACCATGCTGTCCCAAAATGTCCTCTACAATCCGTGACGTCATGCGCCGGCGTCATCATACCGAGACGTTTTCAGCAGGATATTTCGCGCAAAATTTAAAATTGCATTTTAGTAAGCTAACCCGGCCGTATTGGCATGTGTTGCAATGTTAAGATTCCATCATTAATATATAAACTATCAGACTGCATGGTCGGTAGTAGTGGGTTTCAGTAGGCCTTTAAAGCCATGATTTTAATAGTCCGGCCCGCGTGTGCACATATTTTCCTCCATGCGGCCCCTGAGCTAAAATGAGTTTGACACCCCTGTTGTAGAATAACATCACTATACCATCTCATTATGAGCATTTCAGTTATTTTTTACGAGGTATAAAATAGATTGTTAAAAATGAATAAATAGGCGTGGATGACACTTAGTTTTATTTTGATAATACAAGTTTGTTTATTATGAATATGTCTGGCTTATATTTATTATTTTTTACTGTTGTTATATATTATTTGATCACTTAAATTTATGACAGAATTAAATAAAACATCAAAATCTCGAAGGAATGTCTATGTAATTTTATAAAAACATTTGCTGTGAAATGTTTGTATAATGATCGTGATGATTGTGAAACCTTGACTATCATACCTCAGTCTATAATGGTATAGTCAAAATATATAATCATGGCATCCTTATTCTTGAGGGAACTTTTAAGTTGGTCTATGAGGGTCTTTTTTTCGTCCAGGCTTTCTTATTAGATACAAAGCTCTCACTGTCGAGTTGAGGGCATTCCTGGCTGTATCCCAAAATATGTCTGATGGGGTTGAGATCAAGTTCTTCCACTCTCATCTCATCAAGCATGCCTTCATGGACGCTGTTAGGTGTTCTGGAACATGCTGGAACCCTCTTCACCAAATTGCTTCCACAGAGCTGGAATTTTAGATTTAAATGATGAACTGAAGGTTTAGGAGGAGTTGCCAATTAAATAAGTAATTATTTTGAAATAGTTTCTCTTTCTTCTACAGTAGGGATGGTTACAGAATTCGTTACTTTTTTAAAAGTACTACTGGGTACCGATTGACATAAAATCGAACAGTGCTATAACTATCTTTTTTGCACGTCCCGTCTTGTTGCAGCCTCGACGGACTTAATAGCTGGCCACCATGCTGTCCCAAAATGTCCTCTACAATCCGTGACGTCATGCGCCGGCGTCATCATACCGAGACTGCCTCTTGGTATTGTTACAATTTTCCGTGCCAACAAAGCAAGAAGGAAAAGTTCAAAATTAGAGTAAAACTCCACCTTTAAAAATGTATCTTAATGCTAACTTACTATTGAAATGTGATTGGCAAGAAAAGACTGTCACATCCAACTTAATGGCAAAGACTACTTTTTGGCTTTAAAAACACATCATAGCCTACACCAGGGGTGTCCAAAGTGTGGCCCAAGGGCAATTGGCGGCACGGAGACCAAGTTTTGTCGGCCCGCAGTATATTATAAGAAAAAAGAGCAAAAAAAAATCAGAATTTAATGAAAAAAGACTGACATTTTCAAACTAATAATAATAATATATTTAGTCACCTATACCACAAAGCTGTTTTTAGCATTTTTTTAGATGAAAAAAAAAAAAACGGCCCCAGCATGCTTTCCAGTATGCAACCCTCAGTGAAAAAGGTTTAAAAAATCCTGTTTTAAATTATTAAAAGCTCTCAAAATAAAAAAAAAATTAAAAAAGTTAGTTAGTTGGTTCATTAAAAAATACAAATACTACTGATTGATTAAATAATGATTTTGAAATAATCCAGCAATAATCAAAAACGCTGTAACTGAACATTAATATTTTTCTACAGGCATTCTTGTTGACACACTCGGTTGTGCAGTAACACAATAGTGTTAGTATTGTTCTATTCTTACAAGGGAAAAAAACAACAATAAAATGCAAGAAAAAAGATGTAAAAATACCTCAATGTAAAGAGAAAAAGCTCAAATATTCAAGCTAGTACTTGATAATAATATACTTAGTCACCTGTAAAACAGAGCTGACACAAAGTTATGTCTTTAAATATACATTTCTGTTCACCAAATAAAACATTTCAAAATGGCCCCTGTATATTTTGACTTTTTAGTATGCAGCCCTGACAGCCCTGGTCTACAGTATAAAATACTGCCATCTAATGTCTTGGAATTGCTGTATATTACAATACAGAACAGTACTTGTAAAACTACAACTAAGATGCATGCTACAGTTGGCGTGTAATAAGTACAATACTTACAGTATAAACATTATGTGGGGCTCAACAAATGACGAGACTTGATCAATTCAGCGTAATGGCAAAGACTACTTCCGAACTACAACAACACACTGAGGACAACCTGAAATGAAACGGAGCCTGCCACATGACCGCACCCACGCGCTGTAAAAAAGTGACATGTCGTCAGCTCAACTCTTCAAAGTTTACCTTACAAACGAGGAAAAGTTTAAAATGAATAGTTATCAGTTATCATTATAAGCTCAGATATATATATATATATATATATATATATATATATATATATATATATATATATATATATATATATATATATATATATATATATATATATATATGTATATGTATATATGTATGTATGTATATATATATATATATATATATATATATATATATATATATATATATATATATATATATATATATACCCGAAGGGAATAAGCGGTAGAAAATGGATGGATGGATGGATATATATATGTGTATATATATATGTATGTATATACATATATATATATATATATATATATATATATATATATATATATATATATATATATATATATATATATATATATATATATATATATATATGTATAAATATATGTATAAATATATGTATATATTTCCGCCAAGCTCTAAATTTACTAGTCAATCTACGTTTCTATCCTCACCTATGGTCATGAGCTTTTGGTTACGACCAAAAGGACAAAATCATGTGTGCAGGCGGCCAAAATTAGTTTCCTTCGCCGGGTGGCGGGGCTCTCCTTTTGAGATGATAGGGTAAGAAGCTGTCATTCGGAAGGAGCTCGGAGTAAAGCCGCAAGCTCCTCCACATGGAGAGGAGCCAGATGAACCGGTTAGGGCCTCTGGTCAGGATGTCCCTCGGACGCCTATCTCCGGCTGGTAGGAGGTCACTGGGACTTTGGGGAGACTGCTTCCCAGTTGGCCTGGAAACATCTCTGGATCCCCCAGAAGGAGTTTCCAGAAGGAAGTCTGGGCTTCTTTGCTTAGGCTGCTGCCCCCGCGACCCGTTCTCAGATAAGCAGAAGAAGATGGATGGATGCATGGATGTTTTTCATAATATTCTGAGTTACTTCTGATGGAATCATCCAATTACTAATGTCACGATACCTCTTCCCTTGAATATATTGTCTATTTTAACAATGGTGCCTCTAAAGTCTTAACACCCCATAGAAATTAACCAAAAACAATCAGAGTTTGAATCGCTAACGTCATGTCAGTATATCGCCCAAGAATTCAGCATGCATGACACTTTACAGTGAACCGGAACTGATGAATGATAGATAGATGGATAGTACTTTATTGATTCCTTCAGGACAGTTCCCTCAGGAAAATAAAAATTCCAGCAGCGGTGTACAGAATTGAGATCGAATTTTAAAAAGTAAATAATGTGAGTATTAATGGAAATAAAATAGAAAATAAAAAGCAACAGTAAGAATAACAATATAACGGTAAAAATAAGAATATAACAAGAGAAACTAGGCAGTAGTGATGCACTTACTGTTCTTTTTTGTTGTTGTTTTTTAGTAAGGTTTTTTTTCTTGCTACAAAATTTGTTTAATGAAGAAGGGATAAGCGATAGAAAATGGATGGATGGATGAAGTAAAATGTGTCTGTGTGAATAATCCAAGAGCTCACATCGAAGTGATTAGGAATGGAGCGCAGCTGAGTGCCTAGTTCCTTTTCTGCAGGAGAGAGCGACAGAGAGGGAACTCATGTTTTAGTTTAGCTGTGCAAAATACATCTTTTGGAGATGCACCCAAGACTTTGCATTACTGCTAAAGCATTCACAGTTTTACTACAGCAGAAGCAAATAGCTTCAAATAGCATTTTTTTTTTTTTCCCTGGCATGGAAGAAAACAATGGAGGAAGACGCACCGACGATGATTCAGATGCTTCTTTGGCTACTATTCACCCAACTTTCATTTCCTCCTCTTCCCCTTCTCTTGCATCCCAATGATCTCGACAACGGTGAGTTTAATTCCTAATTGCTCTCCCAGCTGCGGCTCTGTCTCGGTTTTCACTTTCACATCCCCCTTAAGAAGAAAAGCCATGATAATATCCCTTTGTCTTCATGAGCCATGAAATGGCTTCTTTTTTTTTTTTTTTAACCTCACAGCATTGACATTTTGGCAAAAATGAATGAAAAAATTTGCTGACAAATAACAGAGAAATACGGTAGTACCTCCACTTACATGCTTAATTGAGTCTGTGATGGGACTCTTAACTCAAAACATGTGGATTTAAAATCAACATATCCCAAGGATTTTTTGTATTTGTTTTTCATTACTTTATTGCAATGGTTTCACAAAATTACACAATATATCAAGTAGCCTGCTCAGTGGCCTTTATGGTTAGTGTCCGCCCTGAGATCGGTAGATCGTCAGTTCAAACTGGGGATGTCCGATAATGGCTTTTTGCCGATATTCCGATATCGTCCAACTCTTTAATTACCGATACAGATATCAACCGATACCGATATATGCAGTCGTGGAATTAACACATTATTATGCCGAATTTGGACAACCAGGTATGGTGAAGATAAGGTACTTAAAAAAATAAAAAAAATAATTAAAAAAAAAGATAAATAAATTAAAAACATTTTCTTGAATAAAAAAGAAAGTAAAACTATATAAAAACAGTTACATAGAAACTAGTAATTGGTGAGAATTAGTAAAATTAACTGTTAAAGGTTAGTACTATTAGTGGACCAGCAGCATGCACAATCATGTGTGCTTACGGACTGTATCCCTTGCAGACTGTATTGATATATATTGATATATAATGTAGGAACCAGAATATTAATAACAGAAAGATATAACCCTTTTATGTGAATGAGTGTAAATGGGGGAGGGAGTTTTTTTGGGTTGGTGCACTAATTGTAAGTGTATCTTGTTTTTTATGTTGATTTAATTAAAAAACAAAAAAACAAAAAACGATACCGATAATAAAAAAAAACAATACCGATAATTTCCGATATTACATTTTAACGCATTTATCCGCCGATATTATCGGCAGGCCGATATTATCGGACATCTCTAGTTCAAACCCCTAAGCCATACCAAAGACTATAAAAATGGGACCCATTACCTCCCTGCTTGGCGCTCAGCATCACACTGCAAAAAGTCAGTGTTCAAAAACAAGGAAAAAAATAAATTAAAAAAAATTTGGCGTATTTTACTAAGCAAAATGATCTGCCAACAGAACAAGAAAATTCGGCTTGCCAAGACTTTCCAAAATAAGTAAAATTAGCTGACCTCAATGAACCCCAAAATACCTTAAAATAAGTATAATCTCACTAATAACAAGTGCACTTTTCTTGGTAGAAAAAAAAAAGACCTTTTTTCTCAATATGTTGAAAAATATTTTTAAATTAAGTAAATGCTAGTGCCATTATCTTGACATAATGATATGCGCTCGGCATCATTTTTTTTCATGCTTGAAGTAAGAAATTACTACTTTAAAAAAGTAGTTTTATACTTGTGAGTGTTGATGACACAGCTTTGCAACAGTTGATATTCTAGTTTCAAGCATGTTTTACTCAATATAGGTCATCAAATCTCAGCAACAAGCTGTAATATCTTACTGAGATCATTTAGGACCAAAACCCTTAAAACAAGTAAAACACTCTAACATAAAATCTGCTTCGTGAGAAGTATCTTATCTGACAGAAAATAAGCAAATATCACCCTTATTTGAGATATTTAATCTTTCTTAGATTTCACTTTTTGCAGTCCAAGGGTTGTAGTTGGGGGTTAAATCACCAAAATGATTCCTGAGCGTGGCCACCGCTACCTCCCACGGGGTGGAACAAGGGGATGGGTCGAATACAGAGGGTAATTTCACCACACCTAGTGTGTGTGTGTGAAAATCATTGGTACTTTAACTTTTAAGTATATCCATATGTGCTCGGCAAGTTTGCCTTCCAAGAGATGGGTATCGATCCAAGATTGTTTTAAAATTGATACTTCAAAAAGGAAAACATATGATTTAATAATGGTCGACTTTTAGGGTTTCCCCTCCATGTAATTGGTCGCGGCGCACCGCCACTGCAATAAGTGCTGCCACACCTTCAAAATTAATGTTTTTTGTTTATTTACATGAAAACCTTTTTTTATTTATTTTTTATGTAATATATTGTATGAATGGATATACTGTAAATCAGTGGCGGGCCGTGCATTTCCCACCTAGGCCTTCAGTGATGTCCGACTTCAATAGTTACCTCTTAAAATACCCTAATTGATGTCACCACATGACCATTGCTGGAGAAATACTATACAGGGACACATTTACACCCTACTTAACATTGAAACACATCAACAGTGTACAAATCGGGTTATTTAAAAATCAATTAAAACGCATCAGCAATTAAAACATATCTTATGTGGTAGCGTCAAAATGAAAATAGCAAAAAACATTACATCCCCATCATATCGACGTCCCACGGGGGTGAGTTTTTCCTTGCCCTTATGTGGGCTCTGTACCGAGGATGTCGTTGTGGCTTGTGCAGCCCTTTGAGACACATGTGATTTAGGGCTATATAAATAAACATTGATTGATTGATTGATTGATTAAAAGTGAAAAAAATAAATATTTGAACTCACAATTTATAGGACCTATTCGACGCCGTATAAGCCGGTGGTACCCCCGTCGTCGGCTTATTCGAGTGGAAATGGCGAGCATTTCCGCATTTCGTTGCCAGAACAGCTGAGCTAGCTTCCGGGGTTGGCCGACATCGTCTCACAAGATGTAGTTTCTCTTTAAATATCCTTCTTGAAAATGGCCTTGCAAATATATATCTGCCACCTAATCAACGTTTTGTTCTCCTTCTCTGCTAGCCCGGTATGGCTACGGCGCAACATTTCTTGATTGAAACTTGTGAATGGATACTCACTTTGAAATGACAAGTGAGTATCCAATCACAGTCTCATTAACATCAGGCTACTTAGATAGGCTACTGTCAACAACATGTGATCTGATTGGCTATCGCAACTGTCTATCAACTCTATCTGTTCTCAAATGCATCCGCCAACGGTCCCGGTGAGTATCCAATCACAGGACGCGTAAATGTCACGTTCAACCTTAGGTCATCTAGAAGGCCTTACTGACAACAACTCGTGATCTGATTGGCTATTGCAACTGTCTATCAACTGTATGCCCCCGTTCACTTACCGTGCAAAGACGCCCGCATTGTTGATTCTGAAGTCCCCGGGCAGATTTGGTACAGCATGGCAACATAAACTAGCTGAATTCTGATTGGATACAAACTCTAACCTAAAAACAACAGCTCTGGAACGAGCATAATATGACATGAAGAGAATATGAATACTTTTAGATAATTAGGGAAAGTAAATTAAAACATTTTAATTATTATCATGATTTCTGATTATATATATATATTGGCCCTAGTGTGTGAATGTGAGTGTGAATGTTGTCTGTCTATCTGTGTTGGCCCTGTGATGAGGTGGCGACTTGTCAAGGGTGTACCCCGCCTTCCGCCTGAAGCAGTCGACATAGGCTCCAGCACCCCCCTATGACTCCGAACCGGACAAGCGGTAGAAAATGGATGGATGGATTTCTGATTGTTAGGCCAGCACAGAAGGCATTGCTGGCTCTGACGGCACACCACTGCTGTAAATAGTCTATTAGTCACGTACTATTGGCCATAATAGGTTTGGAAAACATCTCAAATATCATAAAAAACATTCCTCTGTTCTTTGTTTTGAAACAAAACAAAAAGCCGTGCATCCAAATGGTGCTACAGCTGGTCGCGCACGTAAACAGTGTATGGAAAGAAAGTTGAAGACATTACTACCGACAATGTCTAACTTTATGCCATGTGCGTATTTAAACCTCTGTTTGGACATCAGTCTGTGTAGAGTTTGTGTGTTCTCCAGCCAGGAGACATAGTCTTCCCAACGTGTCCTGGGTCTTCCCTGTGGCCTTCTATCGGTCGGACGTGCCCGAAACACGTCCGGGTGGCATCCGGACGAGATGCCCGAACCACCCCATCTGGCTCTTCTCCATGTGGAGGAGCAATGAGGTGATTTGGACAAGGGGAGTTGGAGTTGGAGTTGCGGAACCCCACCAGTTTCATATGCGCATTCACCGAACCCTTCTTTAGTAAAAAATAAAATGTTTTTTTTTGTTGAAATTCAAGACAGTTATATGTTTTTTACTGGTGCACAAAATGAACTGTGCATGAACCACAACAAATTACACACCTGCAAATCAGACGGAAAATTAGAAGGAACATTGTTTGGGGGTATCCATAATACGGCGATAGGGAGAAGTTTTTATTTAGACGATGAGTTGGGTGTGTCTTGACCTCCGCCGAACCCCTGAGGCCGACTCGCCGAATCCCTAGGGTTCGATCGAACCCAGGTTAAGAACCACTGGTTTAGAACAATTAACAAGCACAGACAATTTTGCGGCACAAACTTCAAGTTTGGGGGAGATTTGGACAAGATGCGGGGCCAACTTCACACGGGTATTTAAAATTCATAGTCAAGTGTCGCAACCGTGAGACATCGTAACACGAAACATGGTTACACAAAATGTTACATGACCTCTGCCTTTAGTTCAAATCAAGACAAATTGTGATGACCTGGAAAAGAACATAGACTCATTGGATTTTACTTTCGGAGCATATCTCAATGAGAGTAAGCTTATTTGCATGTGTGCGGTACTCAATTGTGTGAATTGGGGGCAGGATGCTATGTAGCAATTAGCATACTTGCCAACCTTGAGACCTCCGATTTCGGGAGGTGGGGGGTGGGGGTGGCGGGGGGCGTGGTCGGTTGTGGGGCGGGGGGCGTGGTTGGGGGTGTGGTTAAGAGGTGAGGAGTATATTTACAGCTAGAATTCCCCAAGTCAAGTATTTCATATATATATATATATATATATATATATATATATAAGAAATACTTGACTACTTGACTTTCAGTGAATTCTAGCTATATATATATATATATATATATATATATATTTATTTTATTATATATATATATATATATATATATATATATATATATTTATATATAAGAAATACTTGAATTTCAGTGTTCATTTATTTACATATATACACACACATAACACTCATCTACTCATTGTTGAGTTAAGGGATGAATTGTCCATCCTTGTTCTATTCTCTGTCACTATTTTTTCTAACCATGCTGAACACCCTCTCTGATGATGCATTCTGCTTCGTCTTCTTGTTGTGTGCGCAGTTGTGCACTGCACTCTCTAAAAGCCCTAGATGTTAATGTCCCATATGCATGTACAGTAGATGGTAGTATTGTCCTGTTTAAGAGTGTCACAACATTGCTGTTTACGGCAGACAAACTGCTTTACGGTAGACAAAAACGTGACTGCTGTTGTGTGTTGTTGCTGTGCTGGGAGGACGTTAATGAAACTGCCTAACAATAAACCTGGAGGGGGCGTGGCCTCCAGCTCCGCCTGAATTTCGGGAGATTTTCGGGAGAAAATTTGTCCCGGGAGGTTTTCGGGAGAGGCGCTGAATTTCGGGAGTCTCCCGGAAAATCCGGGAGGGTTGGCAAGTATGGCAATTAGCATCTGCCCCACCCAGAGGCCAATTAAACACATTGCAAGGGCAGTCAGTACATTTCTATGCGCACATTACCAGATTACCAACACAGTTTATTCTCTTCATATCTTTGCGCTTCTCTGCGCATTCTGTTATTTCATCTTTGGGACCACTTTGTCTACCTCCGGAACGCTAGTTGGAGATTATGTTCCTTGCAGCTCAGTTGATTTCTCAAGGAAGAGGGAAGCTACAGTATGTGATAGTAGTTACAGTAATCAGTGCAATATAACAGGTTCATAGTACTTCTCCTAAGCATAGACACAATTGCCGCCTACGGTGCGGTAACAAAATGTAGGTCCTCTCTTGTCAAAAACCAATCAAAGTAAAGACTGATCTTGTAGTGGATTAAACACAGAAGATGCAGCTTTGACTGAATGTTTGAAAATACTCAGGAGGTTGTTTGCAATGAGTCATGAACTGCATGTCAATGATGGTGTCTAAAGGGTTGCATACAAAATAAAGTTTGACTACGGTGCTTCTTGAGAATGGTCTTGTCACTCACCGAAACAAAACTAAGTATCCAGGAAAGCCTGGACAAAACGCTTCAGTGTGCTACGTGATGGGCCTTGGAGAAACAACCAGTCTTTTCCAGGGGACGCAAGAGAGGCGTGTTTGCTGACCACCGAGCTAAAAGCTCTTGCTGGCTGACTCGGCAGCCGACTCACTCTTGCAGTTGTCATTGAGTGAGGTTTACTAACGTACACATGGCAGAGCCACACTGGCACACTCGGACGTCTGAAAAGGAGAAAAACACATGCAAATAGACGAATAGAAGGCACAGTAAAAATATAGGGATGGTATCTATTTTAGGACAACTAATAATTCTTGAACGACTGCAAATTCTAAGATTGTCAGTTCAAACTATTATACATAAATCCAAGACTCAGAAGCTGCTAAAACATCAGTGTCAGTGATTTTTACATCACTATGAACTTGGAGGGTTCAGACCAATGTTCCCTCTAAGGTGCGCGCCTGTGCAATTGCGCACTGCTCAAGCGTCCTCTGCGCACCGCAAATCTATGCCACGCGCAAAATCGAATAAAGAAATAAGCGCATAACAATTTTCGGCACGACATGGACACGACAGAGAAAACAGTTTTCGTCATCATTGTTCAAATATTGTAAAGTCTGTCGAGACGCTTTGAGGACATGAATTCCATGGATCACTTTACTGAGCAAAACTCTTTATTGTCGGCCATAAACACATCACCAAAACATTAGTAAAACAAATTATATCTAGCAGAACTGGTCATTTTCTGCAGTACAAACCAGACCAGAAGCAACTTTGTTATATCAACAGCAGCCACTCGCTCTTTCTCACTTGCGCCAACACATGCACATATGGAACTTAGCCAGTGATGCGTTTACAGCCACACACAAAGTTGGACAACTCCAACACCACACATAAAGTGTCATTCCAGGTCGTTACACTATGATTTACCAATCAAATGTGTACTTATTTTAGTGTCATTTATTAGGAATCTTAATTTATAAACATTAATCATGAAATGCTGTTAGTATATTAAATAAATACTACAAAAAATATTTTTTTTTTACAAACAGGAAGTTGCAGGAATGTACACATGATTCCCTGCTTACATCTCATTGTGCAACATGTGAATGTTTTAATGGGAACTAAATGCAATGTCTGAAAGGGGTACAAATTATTTCCAAAGCAGGACCTCCACCCAGACAAACAATACAAGTACACAGTTCATGAAAAACAATATTTTTTGTTATTGTCATTGTAAGTGGGCCTAAACACTTATATTAGAAAATAACCGCATGGAAATGACTGCTGTCATTTGATTATAATAATAAGAAAATGTTGTCTGTCTATCTGTGTTGGCCCTGCGATGAGTTGGGGACTTGCCCAGGGTGTACCTCGCCTTCCGACCGAATGCAGCTGAGATAAGCTCCAGCACCCCCCGCGACCCCGAAAGGGACAAGCGGTAGAAAATGGATGGATGGATGGAGATTTAACTTGTTATTTAGTCAGGTTTGGGACAGGTGTGCTGCTGGTGTAGCCACAGTGTGCACGTCTGATGTTGCTCACATGGGCGCCACTGAATGCTCAGGGAATTTTTGCGTTTGCTCACACACATGAAAAATTAGAGGGAACATTGGTTCTGACCAAAAAGCACCCACTCACATGCAATTTAAGGAACTCCCAAAAAACACAGGTTTTGGAATGAACACAAACAGGCTAAAATTTCATTTCTGGAATGTCATTACTTATTCCCCAAACTTAACCTGGCCGTGCTTAGAAGCGTGGTCCAACTCTGCTTAAACGAGTGGTTGTTGTTGGCTACAAAACGCGTCCGGTCGAGGCGAAACTTGCTCAGGAACATACAATCAAGTCTGTATAGTTTTATATATAACTAATCATTCCACACGAGAAAAAGAATGGTTTAAATCAGGGGTCGGCAACCCAAAATGTTGAAAGAGCCATCCATATTGGACCAAAAATAAAAAAAAAAATCTGTCTGGAGCCGCAAAAAATTAAAAGCCATATTACATACAGATAGTATGTCATGAGATATAAATTTAATTAAGAGGACTTAAAGGAAACTAAATGACCTCAAATATAGCTACAAATGAGGCATTATGATGCAATATGTACATATAGCTAGCCTAAATAGCATGTTAGCATCGATTAGCTTGCAGTCATGCAGTGACCAAATATGTCTGATTAGCACTCCAACAAGTCAATAACATCAACAAAACTCAAGATTCATGCACAACCTTAAAAGTTTGGTGGACAAAATGAGACAGAAAAAGAAGTGGCATAAAACACGTCCTAGAAAGTTATACATGTAAATAAACTACGGTGAGTTCAAGGACCGCCAAAATTAGTAGGACAAAACGGCGCTCGCCAAATACTCGAATCAGTGAAGCATGTTTAATATAAACAGTGTGCTTTATAACAATTAGGGAGGTTTGTGTCATGTTTGTCCTCCTACAGAAACCATATTAAAACAAAAAATAGATTGTTTTCCCCTCATCTTTTTCCATTTTTCATACATTTCTGAAAAAGCTCCAGAGAGCCACTAGGGCGGCGCTAAAGAGCCGCATGCGGCTCTAGAGCCGCGGGTTGCCGACCCCTGGTTTAAATAAATCATTAATGACCCAAAATCAGAAAGATATTCATTCCTATGATTAGTGGATATAAACTTATGACCAGAACTGTACATACAGAACAAACCTTTAGAGACAAACTTGTAACGACGGAGTCGCATTTTACGCGCAAGATGCAGCAGGAACTCCGAAGGCGAGGTGCATTGATTTATTGTCCATGAAATCATGCAAAAAGACAGAAAAGCGTGCCGATAGCGTGGGAGCTATGGCGAAGCTTAGCACAGGAACAGGAATCAAAGATCGTAGAAATACTTAACGTAACAAGTTGCATGGAAACAAATAGAAAACGTCGTCACAAGGAAGCCAGACTGATTGTGGTGAAAAACAGGAATAAGTAGCTCTCTGATTAGTGCCCAGGAGCAGGTGAGCGTCCCGAACACTAATGTGAGGCAGGTGAAACTAATCAGCACCCATGGAAACAAAAACACAAACCCAGGGGTGGTGAAAACAGAACTGAGGTAGTCAAACTAACAGAACAAAACATGATCCGGACAACGGATCATAACAAAGCTGACAATACAGTCAAGCAGGAAAGTACAATTATACGGCGTAGCTGGAAATTAGTGCTTATAAAGCGTCCACATAGGCTGTTCACTTGTAAATTCCGGACTTTTAACTAATAAGATCTTAAATAAAGAGTGTGATTGTTGTCTGTCTATCTGTGTTGGCCCTGTGATGAGGTGGCGACTTGTCCAGGGTGTACCCCGCTTTCCGCCCGAATGCAGCTGAGATAGGCTCCAGCACCCCCCGCAACCCCAAAAGATACAAGCGGTAGAACATGGGTGGATGGATAATCACTATAGTACCGACCATATACTGATACTATCCTTGGTATCGTTAGTGTTAAAACTTGTGTCAATCCGCCAACCCGGTTTAAGAGCTAAGGTTTTGCAGTTAGTATGGCTTCCTGTATCCTCTTACAGAGTGTAGTGTAGCATGTTTTGCTATTTCTCGTCCTCCAGTCATAATGATACTGGTAAGAAACCGTATATTTGCTGCAGTGGAGGCGAGGATTAATGACAGTCGTGGCAGGACTTTGGATGTGTTGAAGACACACGCTGGGAAATTTGCTAGAGACAGGAATAGAATGTCTTGCCCAAGGACACAACGGCAGTGACTAGGATGGCGAAAGCTGGAATCGAACCTGGAATCGTCAAGTTGCTGCCTCGACATGCTTTACCATGATATACCAGTGGTGTGCCGTCAGGGCCAGCAATGCCTTCTCTGCTGGCCTAACATAACCAGAAATCATGATCATAATTAAAGATAAAAGTATTGTTTTATTTACTTTCCCTAAATATGTAAAAGTATTCATATTCTCTTCATGTCATATTATGCTCTTTGCAGTGCTGTTGTTTTTAGTTTAGAGTTTGTATCCAATCAGAATTGCCATGCTGTACCAAATCTGCCCTAGGCCTTCAAAATCAACAATGCGGGCGGTCAGTGAACGGACACAATCAGTTGATAGACAGTTGCGATAGCCAATCAGGTCTCGAGTTGTCATCAGTAAGGCCTTCTAGATGGTCTTAGGCAGATATAATGTATATTGTGATGTTATGAGCTAGGTAACATAAGAACTTCATTACCCAGCATGCCACAGTGGTGAAGAGCATGCGCAGTAGCCCCGTTTCGGTTGTTGAATGTAGCCATGAGTACGCTGTAGAGTAAACTTTAAGAACTCAGCCAACAAGCCTCATCTGCATTATTTATGATTAGACAAGACAACACATATATTTGCAAGGCCATTTTCAAGAACGATATTTAAAGATAAACTTCATCTTGTGAAACGATGTCGGCCAACCCCCGGAAGCTAGCTCAGCTGTTCTGGCGATGAAATGGGGAAACGAGCGGCACCTCTGGCTTATACGGTGTCGAATGGGCTCTACAAATTGTGACTTCAAATAATGTACCGTATTTTTCGGAGTATAAGTCGCACCGGAGTAAAAGTCGCACCGGCCGAAAATGCATAATAAAGAAGGAAAAAAAACATATAAGTCACACTGGAGTATAAGTTGCATTTTTTGGGGAAATGTATTTGATAAAACCCAACACCAAGAATAGACATTTGAAAGGCAATTTAAAATAAATAAAGAATAGTGAACAACATGCTGAATAAGTGTACGTTATATGAGGCATAAATAACCAACTGAGAACGTGCCTGGTATGTTAACGTAACATATTATGGTAAGAGTCATTCAAATAACTATAACATATAGAACATGCTATACGTTTACCAAACAATCTGTCACTCCTAATCGCTAAATCAATCATCAAGAAGGCTCAGCAGCGGCTACACTTCCTTAGAGTCCTCGGGAAGTACAACCTGAAGCCTGGCCTGCTGCTGACCTTCTACCGCTCGTCCATCGAGAGCCTGCTGACCTACTGTATTACGGTATGGTACGGCAGCTGCACTGCAGCAGACAGGGAGAGGCTGCAAAGAGTGGTCAAGACGGCTCAGAAGATCATCGGCCGCCCTCTCCCCTCTCTGACGGACATCTACACCTCCCGCTGCCTCAACAGAGCCAGTGCCATCATCAAGGACAGCACCCACCCTGGCTCTGACCTGTTCCACCTGCTGCCCTCTGGGAAGCGCTACAGGTGCATTAAAACCAAAACAAACAGGCTAAAGAACAGCTTCTTCCCCAGGGCCATAACCATCCTGAACGGACTGCCCCATTGTCCCTCATAACTGCCTTCTCTTCGGTGCAATAACCCATTCCACCAACCACCCTGTTTTTGTTTTGTTTTTTCATGTATATATTCATTTCACACCATATTCATTGCACTTCTACATTTTTTATATTTCTATATATTTGCACATTGTTTTTCTAGCATGCACACATCGCACTGTATGGAATGGCCTCAATCTCGTTACCTTGCGTAATGACAATAAAGCTGATTCTGATTCTGATTCTGATTCTAAATCCGAATAAATCTTTTCCGTCTAGTCTCTTACGTGAATGAGCTAAATAATATTATTTGATATTTTACGCTAATTTGTTAATAATTTCACACATAAATCGCTCCTGAGTATAAGTCGCACCCCCGGCCAAACTATGAAAAAAAACTGCGATTTATAGTCCGAAAAATACGGTATTTCTTTATTTTTTTATGTTTAATATGTTTTTTGCAATTTTAATTTTGACAGTACCACATGTTTTAATCGCTGATGCGGGTTTATTGATTTTTAAATGCGCCTGTAAATAACCCGTTTTGTACACTGTTGATGTGGTTCAATGGTCATTAAATGTGTTTCTGTATAGTATTTCTCCAGCAATGGTCATGTGGGGACATAAATGATAGTATTTTGAGAGGTAATCATTGAAGTCGGACATCACTGAAGGCCTAGGTGGGAAACGCACGGCCCGCCATTGCAATATACAGTCATGGTCAAAGTTTACATACACTTGTAAAGAACATAATGTCATGGCTGTCTGGAGTTTCCAATAATTTCTACAACTCTTGTTTTTTTTGTGATAGAGTGATTGGAGCACATACTTGTTGGTCACAAAAACATTCATGAAGATTGGTTCTTTTATGAATTTATTATGGCTCTACTGAAAATGTGACCAAATATGCTGGGTCAAAAGTATACATACTGCAATGTTAATATTTGGTTACATGTCCCTTGGCAAGTTTCACTGCAATAAGGCGCTTTTGGTAGCCATCCACAAGCTTCTGGCAAGCTTCTGGTTGAATTTTTGACCAATCCTCTTGACAAAGTTGGTGCAATTCAGCTTGTCAAGAGGATTGGTCAAAAAGTCAACCAGAAGCTTGTTTGTCACATTTTCAGTAGACCCATAATAAATTCATAAAAGAACCAAACTTTGAATGTTTTTTCGCGACCAACAAGTATGTGCTCCAATCACTCTATCACAAAAAAATAAGAGTTGTAGAAATTATTGGAAACGCAAGACAGCCATGACATTATGTTCTTTACAAGTGTATGTAAAATTTTGACCATGACTGTATAGTATTAAAATGTCTATCATATCATATTTTGTCTTTATTGTGCAGCCATACAGGGGACCCAGAACCCTGTTGCCATGTAGATGAAACATTTTAGGTTCATCCTGCAATCTCACCCAAACGCCGAATGTCCTTAACTTTTTGTATAATGTCCGATAGTACACTCACTGGATTGTTTACAGCTGTAGTCTTTTCCAAGTCAGTCGTTTATCAACATTTAGCCAGACTGAATGCAGTAGTGTTTGTACAAGAACTGCACAACATGAGGGCAGTCCTTCACTACGTCACCATGCAATTGACCAGTAAAGAAAGTAAGAACGTTTGGGGTTTTTGCTGCTCAAAGTCAGCTTATCTGTTGAGTTGAGTTGGAGTTTATTTGGAACATGCATGCATACAACATGATACATCACAATTTCTAGTTTCTCTATTCAACATGTTCGAAAAGGAGTAGGAAGAAGCAGAGCTTATTTGATCCTACCCCTTTTCCTTTACTTAGCAGTTGCTAAAACTTTTGTTCACTTCCTGTTCTCAATTTATTCACAATATACTCCATAAGTAAAAACAATAAAAATAAACAAATAAATAAATACATAATAATTGTTGAAGTAAGTTATATTTCATTTGGTGAGATGAGTAAGATTGTCTAGAAAATGAATGGATGGATGAGATAAATTCAGAATGTTTATCATGGTTCTTCTTCTTTGTACTTTATAAACACTAAGTTTGAAGAGTTTCTTGAAGTGGATCATATTAGTACATGTTTTGATTTATTTGCTTAATCCATTCCATAAGTTAATTCCACATACTGATATACTGAAGGTCTTAAGTGTTGTACATGCGTACACATTTTTTAAAATTACATTCTTCTCTAAGATTATATTTCTCCTCAGATTATTGTTTCCTTTGTGTATAATTTTAGCTGTTTGCAAATTCACTCTGTCGCGGAATTTCAGTATTTTCTATTCAATGAATAAAGGGTTTGTATGTTCTCTATATCCAACATGATGTATTATTATTCTAACTGATCTTTTTTGTAACACCGTTAGTGAATGAAGTGTACTTTTGTAGTTATTTCCCCATATTTCTGCACAATAACTCAGATATGGTAACACTAGTGAGCAGTAGAGAATATGAAGTGATTTTTGGTCTAGAACATGTTTTGCTTTATTCATTATTGACGTGTTTCTTGCTACTTTATGTTGTATATTTTTTACATGAGATTTTCAGTTCAATTTATCATCAATCATTATACCTAGAAATTTGGTTTCATCTACTCTTTCTATCTGTGAACGCTCTCCTAGAAGAAAGAAAAAACATTTGTATGCAGCCTCCGTGTTATTAATTCAACTGCAAAAGCGCACGATTCCGCACGGTCGCCAAGGGAAGGGTGCTACAGTATTTTTCTCACTGTTGAAAATGAAATCCCAGCAATCCTTTCTCCAAAAGCACCAACTCCCCAATTTAATTATGTGGGGTTGTTTTGTAAAAGTAGGCCTCTTACACCTTTTGTTTACTTTCTCAGTTTCCCAAAATATATCCAATTTATCCTGCTGTCATAACTTCTAAAGGCCTCACTTGTTTAGTGCAGTGTTTTTTTAACCACTAGTGTGCCGTGAGATACAGTCTGGTGTGCCGTGGGAGATTATCTAATTTCACTTATTTGGGTTAAAAATATTATTTGCAAACCAGTAATTATAGTCTGCAAATTATGTGTTGTTGTTGAGAGTCGGTGCTGTCTAGACCTCGGCAGAGTAACCGTGTAGTACTCTTCCATATCAGTAGGTGGCAGCCGGTAGCTAATTGCTTTGTAGATGTCGGAAACAGCGGGAGGCAGGGTGCAGGTAAAAAGGTGTATAATGCTTAAACCACAAATAAACAAAAGGTGAGTGCCCCTAAGAAAAGGCATTGAAGCTTAGGGAAGGCTATGCAGAACGAAACTAAAACTGAACTGGCTACAAAGTAAAACAAAAACAGAATGCTGGACGACAGCAAAGACTTACTGTGGAGCAAAAACGGCGTCCACAAAGTACATCCGAACATGACATGACAATCAACAGGGATAAAAACAACTGAAATATCCTTGATTGCTAAAACAAAGTAGATGCGGGAAATATCGCTCAAAGGAAGACATGAAACTGCTACAGGAAAATACCAAAAAAAGAGAAAAAGCCACCAAAATAGGAGCACAAGACAAGAACTAAAATACTACACACAGGAAAACAGCGAAAAACTCAATAAGTCATGATGTGATGTGACAGGTCATGACAGTACACCTACTTTGAGACAAGAGCTATAGTGATGCATGCTTGGTTATGGTTTAAAGTCATATTCAACAATTGCGACAACGACTTTTTACTGTCAACTGAGTTTAATTTTTTAATGATTTCTGCTGGTGGTGTGCCTCTGGATTTTTCCAACTCAAAAAATGTGCCTTGGCTCAAACAACACTGGTTTAGGGCACATCCACTCGCATCTCCGGGGAGCCCATACCCAAGTTGAGTCTGACCTTACAGAAGTTTGTGTTGCTCCCGAGTGCGCACACCGACTCACAAGACATCACACACACCGTGACATACACACATGCAGCCACTATCCAGCACGGTGAAGAGTAATTAGTCAGTGCCCCCAGGACTCTGACGGGATCTGTGTGACAAGAGGAAAGGGCAGGGTGACATTTTTGGTCGGCGACGTGCTGCAGTAATCATGCAGCATACTTCAAAAATATTACCGGAGGGGTTTGGAGTTCAATTCCTGCAGCTCGTTTCGCTGATGGAGCCTTCAACCTTTTTAGACAACGCCGTTGCTCTCTGATGACACGCTGTTATAAAGAGAGATAGTGGTCCTTCGAGACGCCGGCGCTCCTCGTCTTTGTTTAGACTTTTAACGGCCTTGGGAGGCTTGAATACTTACAAGCGCGGCGTACGAATGATACATCCGCCACTTCAACGCGCGGAAGCTGGTGAGTTCTCGCCACGGGACGCATCGGAGTTTTAGAAGCGATTGTATCTGGGAGCGATGTTGAAGATGAAGCCTCTATATTAGTCTGCGGGAATGACGAGAGAAGGCGAGACTGGGAAGAAAGGCAGAGTAAGAGCGAGACAGACAATGATATCTAAGGCGGCAGATGGTAACGACCTATAAAAAGAGCATGCAGCAGTCTCTTAATCTTATCTTTATTTTTCTCAGTAAATAAACTGAACTGTAATGGCAGTCGTTAGCTGGATTTACTGTGCCATGTAAAATAACTCTGTGTCTCGCTCGAATCAAACACACCCTTTAAAAACTAATGAGTGGCGTGTCCTGATGACTCTGTTTGGATTTATTCCCCAAACAACATGATGGATGGGCCGAGATCATGACTAACTGGCCGCCCACAAGCTCTCCAATGCCATGACCTCATCATTGGCAAAATGGCAGGGTCTCAACCTTCAGTCGTGTTATTAGGTCCGCGTGGCCATGGTCGTCTCACCACTGATGGCTACTTCTATAAATGCTATTGGTTGTCTCTTTTCTACTGACACTCACGCTATTTATCGCCATACATCATTCTACAGGTGGTCCTTGGGTTACCAACGAGTTCCGTTCCTAGACTGTGATGTAAATCGACTGTTTGTGTAAATCGGAAATCAACGTTTCGGTCATTCACACTCCACACGATAAAACATGAAGGACTAATAAAACACTTCAATAAAAATAATAAATACCAGAATCAGAAGTACTTTATTAATCCCTGAGGGGAAATTACGATTTTCAGCACAATCCCATTCAAGAGCAGACACATTACGGGGGGACAGAACCGGATCGCTGACTGGTCTGCCAACTTCCAAAAAAGGTGAGAAACAGCTGAACGCTGGGAGAGTTCAGTCTAAGCCTGGGCGCCTGGACAGGGGGTCCAGACTGAGGCCAAAGAAGAAAAAAAACTCAGAGCCATAGCACACATAAACATGTGTGAAAGAGGGAAACATCAAAGAACACAAGGGACATTAAAGGCCTACTGAAACCCACTACTACCGACCATGCAGTCTGATAGTTTATATATCAATGATGAAATCTTAACATTGCAACACATGCCAATACGGCTGGGTTAGCTTACTAAAGTGCAATTTTAAATTTCGCGTGAAATATCCTGCTGAAAACGTCTCGGTATGATGACGTCAGCGCGTGACGTCACGGATTGTAGAGGACATTTTGGGACAGCATGGTGGCCAGCTATTAAGTCGTCTGTTTTCATCGCAAAGTTCCACAGTATTCTGGACATCTGTGTTGGTGAATCTTTTGCAATTTGTTCAATGAACAATGGAGACAGCAAAGAATAAAGCTGTAGGTGGGAAGCGGTGTATTGCGGCAGGTATTGTGCCGGATAACGCACCCCAGCCGTAGAATGCACCCCCTGACTGTTGTGCCGGATAACACAGCCGGTGTTTCATTGTTTACATTCCCGAAAGATGACAGTCAAGCTTTACGATTGGCCTGTGGAGAACTGGGACAACAGAGACTCTTACCAGGAGGACTTTGAGTTGGATACGCATACGCGGTACCGTGAGTACGCATGCAGCTGCGGCTTCCAAACATTTTGATCGCTTGCCCGTACGTACGTGCCGCTATGTGCATGTCACATACGTAACTTTGGGGACTGTGGGGAAATATATGTGCTGTATGAACTTTAGGGAGGTGAACGGTACTTTGGGCTGTGGGATTGAGTGTGTTGTGCAGGTGTTTGAGTTGTATTGGCGGGTTATTTGGATGGGAGGGGGGAGGTGTTTGTTATGCGGGATTAATTTGTGGCATATTAAATATAAGCCTGGTTGTGTTGTGGCTAATAGAGTATATATATGTCTTGTGTTTATTTACTGTTTTAGTCATTCCCAGCTCAATATCAGGTCCCCCCCGCCTCTCACAGCATCTTCCCTATCTGAATCGCTCCCACTGCCCTCTAGTCCTTCACTCTCACTTTCCTCATCCACAAATATTTCATCCTCCCTCAAATTAATGGGGAAATTGTCGCTTTCTCGGTCCGAATCACTCTCGCTGCTGGTGGCCATGATTGTAAACAATGTGCAGATGTGAGGAGCTCCACAACCTGTGACGTCACGCTACTCGTCTGCTACTTCTGGTACAGGCAAGGCTTTTATCAGCGACCAAAAATTGCGAACTTTATCGTCGATGTTCTCTACTAAATCCTTTCAGCAAAAATATGGCAATATCGCGAAATGATCAAGTCTGACACATAGAATGGACCTGCTATCCCCGTTTAAATAAGAACATCGCATTTCAGTAGGCCTTTAAAGACATTAAAAGAGCATTGTTTGATTGATTTAAACGTTAGTAGATTGCACAGTACAGTACATATTCCGTATAATTGACCTCTAAATGGTAACACCCGAATAAGTTGTTCAACTTGTTTAAGTCGCGATCCACGTTAATCAGTTCATGGTACAAATATATCCTATCAGCATAATACAGTCATCATACAAGTTAATCATCAGAATATATACATTGAATTATTTACAATCCTGGGGGGGTGGAATGTGGAGGGGGTTGGGGCAAAGCTGATGCAATTAGCTGCCACTCCAGCAGTGCCATTTCCATTATTTTTTGTTTTTGTTTTTGAACAGTGATTTTTTGCAGTGCAGTGTGCAAGCCAACCACAGAGATACGGTGTCATTTAATACTTGCATTTAATCTTTTTAATCCTATATTCATATATTACTTCATGTTTTCTGTGTACAATTTAAGTGACTCATTAAGCTATAATTTAGAAGTTCAGACTTCCCGGTAAGGTCTATTCAGGTGTACTGGAGAGGAGGCTACGCCGGATAGTCGAACCTCGGATTCAGGAGGAACAGTGTGGTTTTCGTCCTGGTCGTGGAACTGTGGACCAGCTCTATACTCTCGGCAGGGTCCTTGAGGGTGCATGGGAGTTTGCCCAACCAGTCTACATGTGTTTTGTGGACTTGGAGAAGGCATTCGACCGTGTCCCTCGGGAAGTCCTGTGGGGAGTGCTCAGAGAGTATGGGGTATCGGACTGTCTGATTGTGGCAGTCCGCTCCCTGTATGATCAGTGCCAGAGCTTGGTCCGTATTGCCGGCAGTAAATCGGACACGTTTCCAGTGAGGGTTGGACTCCGCCAAGGTTGCCCTTTGTCACCGATTCTGTTCATAACTTTTATGGACAGAATTTCTAGGCGCAGTCAAGGCGTTGAGGGGATCTGGTTTGGTGGCTGCAGGATTAGGTCTCTGCTTTTTGCAGATGATGTGGTCCTGATGGCTTCATCTGGCCAGGATCTTCAGCTCTCACTGGATCGGTTCGCAGCTGAGTGTGAAGCGACTGGGATGAGAATCAGCACCTCCAAGTCCGAGTCCATGGTTCTCGCCCGGAAAAGGGTGGCGTGCCGTCTCCGGGTTGGGGAGGAGATCTTTCCCCAAGTGGAGGAGTTCAAGTACCTCGGAGTCTTGTTCACGAGTGAGGGAAGAGTGGATCGTGAGATCGACAGGCGGATCGGTGTGGCGTCTTCAGTAATGCGGACGCTGTATCGATCCGTTGTGGTGAAGAAGGAGCTGAGCCGGAAGGCAAAGCTCTCAATTTACCGGTCGATCTACGTTCCCATCCTCACCTACGGTCATGAACTTTGGGTTATGACCGAAAGGACAAGATCACGGGTACAAGCGGCCGAAATGAGTTTCCTCCGCAGGGTGGCGGGGCTCTCCCTTAGAGATAGGGTGAGAAGCTCTGCCATCCGGGAGGAGCTCAAAGTAAAGCCGCTGCTCCTCCACATCGAGAGGAGCCAGATGAGGTGGTTCAGGCATCTGGTCAGGATGCCACCCGAACGCCTCCCTAGGGAGGTGTTTAGGGCACGTCCGACCGGTAGGAGACCGCGGGGAAGACCCAGGACACGTTGGGAAGACTATGTCTCCCGGCTGGCCTGGGAACGCCTCGGGGTCCCACAGGAAGAGCTGGATGAAGTGGCTGGGTGGGGAGAGGGAAGTCTGGGCTTCCCTGCTTAGGCTGCTGCCCCCGCGACCCGACCTCGGATAAGCGGAAGAAGATGGATGGATGGATGGACTTATATGGTTGTCAAAGAAACGACTCTCGTACGTAGACTTATTGTCAATTGTCATTATGGCATTAAGGATGGCTGAATATTTCCGCACATTTCATGTGCCTTTTTCGTGACTTCTGGGATCGCTACACTCTGCCGCCTCGCTTGTTTACACAAAATGTTAGACTGCTTGTAAAAATGGCCGTATTTGTACAGCTTTTCAATGGCGTGTCAGTACCGCAGTCACTCACAATGAAGCGTTCCGCAGCCGAAGGCCGTCCTAGTAGCTCAGGGCGTAACAGTCAGTGACAAAAAAGAGCAGCGAGGGTTAACAGTAACGCTGCTGGGCTTTTCTTTTAGGTGCTTTTATCTGAGGACTTTGGGACAATAATACAATCTTGGCTCCCTTCTGCACAGGACACCAGACATCCTGTCAGTTACATAAGATTTGTAGGCTGCAGGTGTGCGGATACTGTAAAGTACATTCAATTTTACCCCCTTTCTAGCAGCGGGGAGGCGAATTGGTTGTGGATGAGGAAATGTTCCAGAAAACGTATTGAAAGCGTCCCTAAGCCCCATTGAATGGTTGGTGCCTGCCACATCATTTCCAGTGCATCTGGAAAGTATTCACAGCGCTTCACTTTTTCCACTTTTTGTTATGTTACAGCCTCATTCTTAAAATGGAATAAACAGTGAAACATACTGTATCTGTATCTTTGACAGTGAGCCTGTGGCCGCCTCTGGTAAACATGTATGTATGTATGTATGTATGTTCAAAACCAGTGAAGTTGGCACGTTGTAAATAAAAACAGAATACACTGATTTGCAAATCTTTTTTCAACTTATATTCAATTGAATAGACTGCAAAGACAAGATATTTAATGTTCCAACTTTTTGCAAATCATTAACTTAGAATTTAATGGCAGCAACACATTGCAAAAAAGTTGGCACAGGGGCATTTTTACCACTGTGTTACATGGCCTTTCCTTTTAACAACACTCAGTAAACATTTGGGAATTGAGGAGACCAATGTTTGAAGCTTTTCAGGTGGAATTATTTCCCATTCTTGCTTGATGTACAGCTTAAGTTGTTCAACAGTCCGGGGTCTACGTTGTGGTATGCTGCGCTTCATATTGTGCCACACATTTTCAATGGGAGACAGGTCTGGACTACAGGCAGGCCAGTCTAGTACCCGCACTCTTTTACTATGAAGCCATGCTGTTGTAACACGTGGCTTGGCATTGTCTTGCTGAAATAAGCAGGGGCGTCCATGATAATGTTGCTTGAATGGCAACATATGTTGCTCCAAAACCTGTATGTACCTTTCAGCATTAATGGTGCCTTCACAGATGTGTAAGTTACCCATGTCTTGGGCAATAATACACCCCCATACCATCACAGACGCTGGCTTTTCAACTTTGGGCCTAGACAATCCGGATGGTTCTTTTCCTCTTTGTTCCGAAGGACACGACGTCCACAGTTTCCAAAAACAATTTGAAATGGGGACACGTCAGACCCCAGAACACTTTTCCACTTTGCATCAGTCCATCTTAGATGAGCATGGGCCCAGCAAAGCCGGCGGCGTTTCTGGGTGTTGTTGATACATGGCTTTTACTTTGCATAGTAGAGTTTTATCTTGCACTTACAGATGTAGCGACCAACTGTAGTTACTGACAGTGGTTTTCTGAAGTATTCCTGAGCCCATGTGGTGATATCCTTTACACACTGATGTCGGTTTTTGATGCAGTACCGCCTGAGGGATCCAAGGTCACGGACATTCAATGTTACGTGCAGTGATTTCTCCAGATTCTCTGAACTTTTGATGATATTACAGACCTTAGATGGTGAAATCCCTAAATTCCTTTCAATAGCTCGTTAAGAAATGTTGTTCTTAAACTGTTGGACAATTTGCTCACGCATTTGTTCACAAAGTGGTGACCCTCGCCCCATCCTTGTTTGTGAATGACTGGGCATTTCATTGAAGCGTATACCCAATCATGGCACCCACTTTTTCCAAATTAGCTTGTTCACCTGTGGGATGTTCCAAATAAGTGTTTTTCTGAGTCTTTTTGTGCCACTTGTGCCAGCTTTTTTGAAACATGTTGCAGGCATCAAATTCCAAATGAGCTAATATTTGCAAAAAATAACGTTTTCCAGTTCGAACGTTAAGTATCTTGTCTTTGCAGTCTATTCAATTGAATATAGGTTGAAAAGGATTTGCAAAACATTGTATTGTTTTTATTTATGATGATTTAATGATTTAATGGTGATTGATATAATGATTTAATGGTGCCTTCACAGATGTGTAAGTTACCCATGCCTTGGGCAATAATACACCCCCATACCATCACAGATGCTGGCTTTTCAACTTTGCGTCGATAACAGTCTGGATGGTTCGCTTCCCCTTTGGTCCGGATGACACAATGTCGAATATTTCCAAAAACAATTTGAAATGTGGACTCGTCAGACCACAGAACACTTTTCCACTTTGCATCAGTCCATCTTAGATGATCTCGGGCCCAGAGAAGCCGGCGGCGTTTCTGGATGTTGTTACTAAATGCCTTTCGCTTTGCATAGTAGAGCTTTAACTTGCACTTACAGATGTAGCGACAAACTGTATTTAGTGACAGTGGTTTTCTGAAGTGTTCCTGAGCCCATGTGGTGATATCCTTTAGATAATGATGTCGGTTTTTGATACAGTGCCGTCTGAGGGATCAAAGGTCACGGTCATTCAATGTTGGTTTCCGGCCATGCTGCTTACGTGGAGTGATTTCTCCAGATTCTCTGAACCTTTTGATGATATTATGGACCGTAGATGTTGAAATCCTTAAATTTCTTGCAATTGCACTTTGAGAAACGTTGTTCTTAAACTGTTTGACTATTTACTCACGCAGTGTGTTGTGGACAAAGGGGTGTACCTCGCCCCATCCTTTCTTGTGAAAGACTGAGCATTTTTTGGGAAGCTGTTTTTATACCCAATCATGGCACCCACCTGTTCCCAATTAGCTTGCACACCTGTGGGATGTTCCAAATAAGTGTTTGATGAGCATTCCTCAACTTTATCAGTATTTATTGCCACCTTTCCCAACTTCTTTGTCACGTGTTGCTGGCATCAAATTCTAAAGTGAATGATTATTTGCAAAAAAAAAAAAAGTTTATCAGTTTGAACATCAAATATGTTGTCTTTGTAGCATATTCAACTGAATATGGGTTGAAAATGATTTGCAAATCATTGTATTCCGTTTATATTTACATCCAACACAATTTCCCAATTCATATGGAAACGGGGTTTGTATTTATATATATATATATATATATATATTTATATATATATATATATATATACATAAACAATTTTTTTAAAATAGATGTTTAATAAAAATACAAGCATGTTTAACGCATATATATTTCATCCTTTTTTGAAGGCAAAAATATACGTTTGTTTGATACCTCATCCTAAAGATTTGCATTGAATGGAATCAGACATGATTCACAGCAGTGCTGATAGCTTCCACCACTTCAAATTAACATTGTGGAGGGAAAGAAGAGTCTTCCTCTCTTTCCAATGCAACATGAAAGTGGTTGTTTTTTAGCTTCTTATTCGTCAAGCTTCTACACTCTTTTTTTCTTTTCTTTTTTTTTTTTATACCTTTTACATTTATTTGTATACATTTTACAACGAATACATTGGCGTGAAGTCCGCAGCTCTGATACTCTTGTGTTAGCACCGGCAAGGTGGAGCAGCACTTTTATTGTGAATACACACTGTTCGGTCGCTCTTTATTCACGCTTCTGACAGCAGGTGTTTGGCGAGAGAGAGTGTTGAAATAAAGTGTTTCTGGCGTTCCTGCTGGTCGTTTTTTTTAAAAGTATTTATGTATTTGATATGGACATAAAAGTTACATAAGACTTACCAGATGCACTGCCTTAAAGTCTTATAGCAAGCAAATGGTCATTTTCAACACCTGTTCACAGTAGGCTTTGAGGATACAGAATACATGTTACAAAATATACAATGAATCAAATTTACAATACATCAATGATGTGTACAACTTTAGCTCTGATTTCAGCCACAGTTTCAGACTTCTGGTGAAGTTGTTTAAGTCAGTTGGCAGTTTTTATTCAGTGGGAAGAGTGTTCCGTAGTCTGGTTCCGCTAGAAAAAAAGGTAGACCGTCCAAAAGATGTTCTGAACTTACAAACCACACAGTCCCCACTGGCTGAGGATCTGGAGTTGGGTCTGTGAGAACCTTGACGTCTGACAGCCATAGTAGAGACCAACATGATTGGACATTTAAAAAAACAATTTTAGTGTGTTAAAATGTTAAAATGTAAAAAAAAACAAAAAAAACCTTGTGTTTCTTCACAATGATGCCACCTCACAGGTTTACTGTCAAATACCTTGATGACCTGGTTGTACAGGGCTATGACTGGCTTCAGGGCTGTGGGTGAAGTTTGCAACCATGAAGTTAGACCAGACCTGGGCAAATTAAGTTGTTCAATCTGGCCCGCCGGACATTTCCAAATATTTTTTTTTAGTTCTTTAAGATGGAAACTGTAGCTGCCATTATGATGTGCAGTGACGTTTTTGAAATGACCGTAAGCCTTGAACTATACAAAGTATGTCAGGTTGGAATCTGCACTTTTGCATGATATACTAGTTACTATCAATCAATCAATCAATGTTTATTTATATAGCCCTAAATCACAAGTGTCTCAAAGGGCTGCACAAGCCACAACGACATCCTCGGTACAGAGCCCACATAAGGGCAAGGAAAAACTCACCCCAGTGGGACGTCGATGTGAATGACTATGAGAAACCTTGGAGAGGACCGCATATGTGGGTAACCCCCCCCCCCCCCCCTCTCTCTAGGGAAACCGAATGCAATGGATGTCGAGTGGGTCTAACATAATATTGTGAGAGTACAGTCCATAGTGGATCCAGCATAACAGTAAGAGTCCAGTCCACAGTGGGGTCAGCATGAAACCATCCCGAGCGGCGACGGGTCAGCAGCGCAGAGATGTTCCCAACCGATACACAGGCGAGCGGTCCACCCCAGGTCCCGACCCCGGACAGCCAGCACCCCATCCATGGCCACCGGACCTGTGTGTCTCCCCTTCCACAAGGGAGAGGGGGGAGCAGAGGAGAAAAGAAAAGAAACGGCAGAGCAACTGGTCTAAAAAAAAGGGGGCTATTCAAAGGCTAGAGTAAACAAATGAGTTTTGAGATGGGACTTAAATGCTTCTACTGAGGTAGCATCTCTAACTGTTACCAGGAGAGCATTCCATAGTACTGGAGCCCGAATAGAAAACGCTCTTCCACCCAAGGAACTTTAGTTATTAGAGAGTTCCGGTCGGACGGTTTCTCACGGGACACATTTCCAGCGTTGTTGTTGCACTAGTGAGCCACGGATGAGGAGATGCTGCTCCGTTATTGATTTAAATACATTCTGAATGTCATTAAAACAGTTAGCTCCATCTGTTGACACTTCTTCCACTCCCATCCTTGCACGCTACACTGCTACAACAAAGATGCTGAAAAAAAGACGTAAATAAGACCGCCCACAAAACGGCGCATCTTGAAGCGACTGTCAGAAATCGGCTTGAAGATGATCTGTAAAACATAATCTATGCAACATTTTGACCAAAGAACCACCATTCATCATCATCGGAGGTCACTTGAACGAGTATGACGATCCTCCTGGTAGGGGTGTATCCCTTTATGGAGTATGCCTGTGCGTGACTTTGTTTTACGTGGGGAGACTGGTGCACAGACAGTCACCACACGATCCTTGACAGACTCGGGTCAGGGTCCAGTGGTATGGAGTCCAAGACGACTGGGGACCCTTTTCTGCTGCAGCCTTCTTCCGCCATCGCAGCCGTTGTGGTAGTTCATACATCTATCGTCTTCCGACTGCTCCGCCGTTGAGGTCTTCACCGTATCCCTGGCTAGGGGGCAGTCAGGTACTAGGCTTTTGCCAAGGGCCACCTGGGGTAACAGTAGTAAAGGGGTTAACCTCCTAGTGGCCCCAAGACCCCATAGAGGAGCCTCCACTACCGGATGCACTTTAACGTCATGCCCAAGACACCATTACATGTTATGTAGACCACAAGGAAGTGTTTTCAATTTAGAAAAAAATCATAATATGACTCCTTTAATGCGCCTTATAATCCGGTGCGCCTTTTGTATAAAAAAAGACCTGAATAGACCCGCTCATCGGCAAAGCCTAATAACCCAGTGCGCCCTATGGTCCAGAAAATACGGTAAATTCCAGAGTGTGTCCTTGTGTTTGAGCACTTTTAAGTAAATGCAGACTAGGCCTACAAATCAGTAGTGAGCATGCAGTGCTGGTTCCTTTTTGCAGAAGATGCCGCTTGCTTGTTCCCTGCATCCCATCTTGCTTACAGTAGCATATGCCAAGTCTCCTCTTCTGTTTGAAAAGCACTCAATATGCCGTGAACCCACTCCCGGGGGGGAAAACTCCACATCTTTTCTCTCGTGTGCAACTGCCAGTCAGAAACACAAAAGAAGTTAAACTGTCATTGTGTCGCCTCGGGATGTTTTGTGTTTTTTTTTTCCGCAGGAAACTGACAGACTTCTTGCTGTTTTTTTTTTTTTTTGCTTCTTGACTGCTGACTGTAGATGTACTGTACATAGTGTGTGTTCAGAACTGTTTATACACGGCTTATTTATGCCAGCCTTTCCCCATCTTGTCAGAGTAAAATAGACAGTAAGGACTTGTATTGGTTGTCAAACAGGCACATACACTATATTGCCAACAGTTTTTGGCCACCCATCCAAATGATCAGAATCAGGTGTCCTAATCACTTGGCCCGGCCACAGGTGTATACAATCAAGCACTTAGGCATGGAGACTTTTTGTACAAACATTTGTGAAACGATGGGCCGCTCTCAGGAGCTCAGTGATTTCCAGTGTGGAACCGTCATAGGATGCCACCTGTGCAACAAATGTTTTTCAGGAGTTGGGATTAGCCCCTTAGTTCCAGTGAAAGGAACTTTGAATGCTCCAGGATACCAAAACATTTTGGACAATCCCATGCTCCCAACCTTGTGGGAACAGTTTTTGAGCGGGCCCCTTCCTCTTTCAACATGACTGTGCACAAAGCAAGGTCCATAAAGACATGGATGACAGATTCTGGTGTGGATGAACTTGACTGGCCTGCACAGAGTCTTGACCTAAACCGAAAGAACACATTTGGGCTGAATTAGAACGGAGACTGAGAGCCAGGCCTTCTCGACTAACATCAGTGTGTGACCTCACCAAAGCGCTTTTGGAAGAATGGTTAAAAATTCCTATACGCACACTCCGCAACCTTGTGGACAGCCTTCCCAGAAGAGTTGAAGCTGTAATAGCTGCAAAAGGTGGACCGACATCATATTGAACCCTATGGGTTAGGAATGGGATGGCACTTCAAGTTCATATGTGAGTCAAGGCAGGTGACCAAATACTTTTGGTAATATAGTGTAGTTTCTTTTCAAATCTTGTTTTGTAAATAATTAGGATTTCAAGATCAAAATGTTTTGGAATAACATGAAATATGTACACAAAAATGACAAAAGAAAACCCCTCAAGAATGCAGTTTCTTAAAGGCCTACTGAAACCCACTACTAACGACCACGCAGTCTGATAGTTTATATATCAATGATGGAATCTTAACATTGCAACACATGCCAATACGGCCGGCTTAGCTTACTAAAGTGCAATTTTAAATTTTGCGCGAAATATCTTGCTGAAATTGTCTCCGTAAGATGACGTCAGCGCGTTACGTCACGGATTGTGGAGGACATTTTGGGACAGCATGGTGGCCAGCTATTAAGTTGTCTGTTTTCATCGCAAAATTCCACAGTATTCTGGACATCTGTGTTGGTGAATCTTTTGCAATTTGTTCAATGAACAATGGAGACAGCAAAGAAGAAAGGTGTAGGTGGGAAGCGGTGTATGGCGGCCGACTTCAGCAACACAAATACGGACGGTGTTTCATTGTTTACATTCCCGAAAGATGACAGTCAATCTTTACCATTGGCCTGTGGAGAACTGGGACAACAGAGACTCTTACCAGGAGGACTTTGAGATGGTTACGCAGACGCGGTACCGAAGAGTACGCTTCCAAACATTTGATCGCTTGCCCGTACGTGCGTGCCGCTATGTTCATGTCACGTATGTAACTTTGGGGACTTTGGGGAAATATATGTGCTGTATGAACTTTGGGGAGGTGAACGGTACTTTGGGCTGTGGGATTGAGTGTGTTGTGCAGGTGTTTGAGTTGTATTGGCGGGTTATATGGACGGGAGGGGGGAGGTGTTTGTTTTGCGGGATTAATTTGTGGCATATTAAATACAAGCCTGGTTGTGTTGTGGCTAATAGAGTATATATATGTCTTGTGTTTATTTACTGTTTTAGTCATTCCCAGCTGAATATCAGGTCCCACCCGCCTCTCACAGCATCTTCCCTATCTGAATCGCTCCCACTGCCCTCTAGTCCTTCACTCTCACTTCCTCATCCACAAATCTTTCATCCTCGCTCAAATTAATGGGGAAATCGTCGCTTTCTCGGTCCGAATCGTTCTCGCTGCTGGTGGCCATGATTGTAAACAATGTGCAGATGTGAGGAGCTCCACAACCTGTGACGTCACGCGCATATCGTCTGCTACTTTCGGTACAGGCAAGGCTTTTTTATCAGCGACCAAAAGTTGCGAACTTTATCGTCGATGTTCTCTACTAAATCCTTTCAGCAAAAATATGGCAATATCGCAAAATGATCAAGTCTGACACATAGAATGGACCTGCTATCCCTGTTTAAATAAGAAAATCGCATTTCAGTAGGCCTTTAAAGACGGGGGCTTCTAACTGTCACTACGTGTCCCTGAAGATGTTAGCTTCCATCTGCTGTTGCCCTTTTGTACCAAGCACTTTGGTGTTTGTCATTTGATTTGTGCAAACTGAGGGTTTAACAATAGAAGATGCATATGTTTTACAAGTTGCAGGGATTTTAATGTGTATGGGGCAGAGCGCAAATTAGATCAGAACCAAATCGCGAACAAAAGCACATGACTGACAACAGCTGCCTGTTTTGCATTTTGCTAAGAGGGGCCAAGTAACACACCAGCACACTAAAAAAGGAAGAACTGCTTGTGTCGTGTATGATGTTTTTTACACAATTACACCAAAATTAATGAGTTTGCTATAAATCTGGGGCAGCGGTGTCCAATTTTTTTATTTTTTGTATTTGTATTTATTTATTTGACAGGGACAGTACAATGAAGCATTTCTACCCATAGGTAATTGATGTCAAAGGACGCTGATGTGCAACCCTCGTCCCTGGTTAGGCTTTTAAAGAAATGTTGAGAAAAGTGAAAAACACATACACAAAAAGATTAAGACAAGTAAAAAATAAAAAATACATTTAAAAAGGTGTCCATACTACACCCAGTTTTAGTGCTCACACTTCTGATTGTCCTTAAAAATTGCAGCCTGCAGCTATTTTTTTATTGAATGAAATACAGCAAACACATGCCAGATTAGAACATTACACACAAAAAACAACCAAAACCTGAAAACCATTTTGAGTTTATTAGGGCAACAAGACACAAACCTCCCTAATTGTTAGAAATCCCACTGATGAGAGTATCTGGCGAGCGCAGTTGTGTCCTACTAATTTCGGCGGTCCTTGAACTCACCGTAGTTTGTTTACATGTATACCTCTCTTCAATGATGCCAGAGAAAGACGTGTTTTTTTGCAATTCCTTCTTTGTCTCATTTTGTCCACCAAACGTTTTATGCTGTGCGTGAATGCACAAAGGTGCACTTTGTTGATGTCATTGACTTGTTGGAGTGCTTATCAGACATATTTGGTCAATCCATGACTGCGAGCTAATCGATCGAACATGCTATGTTGGCTAGATGTATGTACATATTGCATCGTTATGCCTCGTTTGTAGGTATATTTGAGCACATTTAATTTCCTTTACTTATGTCCTCTGTGTATTTAATTCATATTTGCATGTCTCATGACACTTTATCTGTATGTAATATTGGCTGCATTTGTGTGCCATTAGAGACCACAGCAAACATTACGCAGCTTGCAAAGATTGTTATAAATCCATTCGAAGAAGACAGCCCGCCGTTTACTTTAACTTGGACACACACATCTATACCTTTGGCTATCCTAAGACAGTCATTTACAGGAGTTATGTCACCTTCTGAGAAGCCTACGTTTCTTCTTTTGAGAAACGTTGAGAAAAGTGAAAAACACATACAAAAAGATTAAGACAAGTACAAAATAAAAAATACATTAAAAATAATTGGCCCTATGTGTCCATACTACACCCAGTTCTAGTGCTCACACTTCTGATTTTCCTTAAAAAATTGCCGCCTGCTGCTATGTTTTTATTGAATGAAATACAACAAACACATGCCAGATTAGAACATTACACAACAAAACAACCAAAACCTGAATACCATTTTGAGTTTGACACCATTGTGTTCCACAGGTGTTGAACTCAAGGCATTATGTGGCCCATAAAAGCCTGGGAAAACATGCGCATCAATAAACCACTTTATCTTTCTCACTAAAAGTGTTCGTTCAAATTTGACAGATAATGTGTATGGACTGCATGCAATTGTAGGTCGTTTCAACTTTTTTCTCTGACCACCCAGCAAACATTATATTAACATATTTCCCTAAGTTTGTTTTGTTAAACAAACACATCTGCTTTTCGCTCTATCTTATGATTTCAAGGCAAGTTATCCATCAATTTGTATGTGCAAAATATGATAATGAAATGCACAGATTATTGTGTCAAATATGAGGTGAGTCATTTTACTTTTGTATTTTGTATTCTGTATTATTAAATCATACAAGTGGCCCTCAATGAAAACAAGTTTCACACCCCTGCTGTATAGGGTCATTGATGATTTCCGTGCACACGTGCACACATTTCTTGCAATATTGTAAGTTTTCGAGTGTGCTACAGCCCTTGAAAAGGTTTTAGTTTAGATATTACAAAAAGGGGCTTAGATTAGACATTACACTAATATGCTTTAACGCAAAGTTAATATGTGGATGTTTTGTCCAGATAGTTCAGCTGCTGTTGTCACTCGCAACATCACGCCTAATATTTGCGCTTTCATTTTATTGCAGTTCTTTGAAAGCCTAGTCTATGTATTTTCTTAAATTACCCTATTTTTCAGACTATAAGGCGCACTTAAAATCCTTATTTTTCTCAAAACTCGACAGTGCGTGTTATAAACGGGTGTGCCTAATGTACGGCATAATTGTGGTTGTACTTACCGAACCTGAAGCTATTTTATTAAGTACATGGTGTAATAAGTCTGACCAGTAGATGGCAGTCACACATAGGAGATACACCAGTAGACGACACCAAAACTTTAAATGTTCCATTAAGAATATAGAACATTACACACGGCGCTCAAAAATATGTCAAAATGTTTTAGTATGACTTCGGTAAGCTATGAATCCACACCGGTTGATGGATTATCGCCGCATTATTATTGTGCGTGTATAAGGTATGGCACCTATTAGCAGACATTAGCTGGCGTTTTGTTTCGCATTATTATGCAAAACCAACTTTTCTTACCTTTTGGTACCTGCTGATGTGTATTTGGGATCTGCATAAGTACTGAAAATGTGTGCGCGTCCGCCATTGTAGTCCGACACTGTAGTTGATAAGCTTCTTCATTTTCTCTATCTTCATCTTCCGCTGTTGCCATTTCTAATATAAAGTAGCGTAAAGTTCTTACTTATATCTGTCAGTAGACTAGATATCAAAGCGCTAAAAACTGTTGTGGGTTTACATAATTCACCCTCGGAACTTTAGTTATTAGAGGGTTCCGGTCGGACGTTTTTACACAGGACACATTGTTGATGTTGCATTAGTGAGCCACGGATGAGAAGATGCTGCTCCGTTATTGATTCAAGTAAAGTCTGAATGTCATTAAAACAGTTAGCTCCATCTTTTGACACTTCTTCCACTCCTGTCCTTGCACGCTACACCGCTACAACAAAGATGACGGGGAGAAGACACCCACAAAACGGCGCATTCTGAAGAGACTGTCAGAAAGCGACTTGAAGATGATCTGTAAAACATAATCTATGCAACACTTTCACCAAAGAACCACCATTACATGTTATGTAGACCACAAGATAGTGTGTTAAATTTAGATAAAAATCATAATATGACCCCTTTAATGCACCTTATAATCCGGTGCGCCATTTGTATGAAAATAGACCTGAATAGACCCGCTCATCCGCAGTGCGCATTTTAATCCGGTGCACCATATGGTTACCATTTTTAAGCATACGAAATGCTACATGAAGTTTAAATACAGTATTATTAGCCACTAAATAAGACCAAACCAACGATACTGCGCTGTTCAGTATTGTGGCCAATGATTGGCTCAGCCTCAGGCAGCATTACTATATTGCATTAAACGAGAATAAAGGTGAATATATGGGTATTAATTTAATGTCGAGAGGACTCTGATTATGTTCAGAACCATATTTAAACATGCATCCACATGTGTTTTTGTTGACTTTCAAATACCTTGCACGCATGTGTAAATGATGTGCGCACCCAAGTGCATACAGATTAGCACACGGGGTACATTTATTTACTTCCCGGCCGCAGCTTGCGTCAAACTGCATGCAGGTGTTCTCAGCTGGCATCATTTGTACTCACACGCTCATGCCCATAGACACACATCATTACTTGGACAAAGACGACAAGCCTCCCTCCCCCATAACAAGTCTTTACACACTACGGCTGTTTGTTTCGGTGGCCAAGAAAGGTCAAGGTAAAACATAATAGTAATTTTATCAGCCCTATTATTACATTTATCCCATTCACTATAACACATAGTGTGTGTTTGATAATATTTGAAGCGTAATGATTGTAAAATTGGTGATTTATACACTCCATAGTATAGTTATATTCCTCTAATGACACGGTACTGTCATCTAGAAAGAAATCTACAAAACATAAAATTAATCAACCTTGGTAAGTTTTGGCAATGTATGCTGCAATATATATATATATATATATATATATATATATATATATATATATATATAGTCAAGGTTTCTGTGGTTTATCCGTTATACAGTACTCAATACCGGGGTAGAGCAGAAATATACGTTAGGTCAGGGAAAAAAAAACACAGAGGCTAGATCATCCCTACAAGCCTGTTTCGAAACAGGCTTGTAGGGATGATATAGCCTGTGTTTTTTTCCTGACCTGATGTGTGTGTGTGTGTATATGTATAAATATATATATATATATATATATATATATATATATATATATATTTATATATATGGCAGAGGGGTTAGTGCATCTGCCTCACAATACGAAGGTCCTGAGTAGTCTTGGGTTCAATCCCAGGCTCGGGATCTTTCTGTGTGGAGTTTGCATGTCCTCCCCGTGACTGCGTGGGTTCCCTCCGGGTACTCCGGCTTCCTCCCACCTCCAAAGACATGCACCTGGGGATAGGTTGATTGGCAACACTAAATTGGCCCTAGTGTGTGAATGTTGTCTGTCTATCTGTGTTGGCCCTGCGATGAGGTGGCGACTTGTCCAGGGTGTACCCCGCCTTCCGCCCGATTGTAGCTGAGATAGGCTCCAGCGCCCCCCGCGACCCCAAAGGGAATAAGCGGTAGAAAATGGATGGATGGATATATATATATATATATATATATATATATATATATATATATATATATATAGTCGAGGTTTCTGTGGTTCATCCGTTATACAGTGCTCAATACCGGAGTAGAGCAGACTATACGTTAGGTCAGGCCTGTTTCGAATATAGCCTCCGTGTTTATTCCTGACCTAACGTGTGTGTGTATATATATATATATATATATATATAGAGTCATGGCCAAAAATATTGGCACCCCTGCATTTCTGTCAGATAATGCACTACTTCTCTCAGTGAATTGTTGAAACTACAAATGCTTTGGGATTCACATGTTTATTTCTTTTGTTTGTATTGGAACAACACAAAAAATAAAAAATAAAAAATAAATTTGTCCAGTCCATTTTTGTAAAATGTGTAAAATATCAGATTTGGCTTGATGCCCAGGACTGTGTGTGTGTATGTGTATATATATATATATATATATACAAACCCTGTTTCCTGGTTTCCTGTTTCCATATGAGTTGGGAAATTGTGTTAGACGGAATACAATGATTTGCAAATCATTTTCAACCCATATTCAGTTGAATATGCTACAAAGACAACATATTTGATGTTCAAACTGATAAACATTTTTTTTTTTTGCAAATAATCATTAACTTTAGATTTTGATGCCAGCAGTACGTGACAAAGAAGTTGGGAAAGGTGGCAATAAATACTGATAAAGTTGAGGAATGCTCATCAAACACTTATTTGGAACATCCCACAGGTGAACAGGCTAATTGGGAACAGGTGGGTGCCATGATTGGGTATAAAAGTAGATTACATAACATGCTCAGTCATTCACAAACAAGGATGGGACGAGGGTCACCACTTTGTCAACAAATGCGTGAGCAAATTGTTGAAAAGTTTAAGAAAAACCTTTCTCAACCAGCTATTGCAAGGAATTTAGGGATTTCACCATCTACGGTCCATAATATCATCAAAGGGTTCAGAGAATCTGGAGAAATCACTGCACGTAAGCAGCTAAGCCCGTGACTTTCAATCCTTCAGGCTGTACTGCATCAACAAGCGACATCAGTGTGTAAAGGATATCACCACATGGGCTCAGGAACACTTCAGAAACCCACTGTCAGTGACTACAGTTGATGGCTACATTTGTAAGTGCAAGTTAAAACTCTCCTATGCAAGGCGAAAACTGTTTATCAACAACACTCAGAAATGCTGTCGGCTTCGCTGGGCCTGAGCTCATCTAAGATGGACTGATACAAAGTGGAAAAGTGTTCTGTGGTCTGACGAGTCCACATTCCAAGTTGTTTTTGGAAACTGTGGACGTCGTGTCCTCCGGACCAAAGAGGAAGAGAACCATCCGGATTGTTATAGTCGCAAAGTTGAAAAGCCAGCATCTGTGATGGTATGGGGGTGTATTAGTGCCCAAGACATGGGTAACTTACACATCTGTGAAGGCGCCATTAATGCTGAAAGGTACATACAGGTTTTGGAGCAACATATGTTGCCATCCAAGCAACGTTACCATGGACGCCCCTGCTTATTTCAGCAAGACAATGCCAAGCCACGTGTTACATCAACGTGGCTTCATAGTAAAAGAGTGCGGGTACTAGACTGGCCTGCCTGTAGTCCAGACCTGTCTCCCATTGAAAATGTGTGGCGCATTATGAAGCCTAAAATACCACAACGGAGACCCCCGGACTGTTGAACAACTTAAGCTGTACATCAAGCAAGAATGGGAAATAAATCCACTTGAGAAGCTTAAAAAATGTGTCTCCTCAGTTCCCAAACGTTTACTGAGTGTTGTTAAAAGGAAAGGCCATGTAACACAGTGGTGAACATGCCCTTTCCCAACTACTTTGGCACATGTTGCAGCCATGAAATTCTAAGTTAATTATTATTTGCAAAAAAAAAATAAAATGTATGTATTTGAACATCAAATATCTTGTCTTTGTAGTGCATTCAATTGAATATGGGTTGAAAAGGATTTGCAAATCATTGTATTCCGTTTATATTTACATCTAACACAATTTCCCAACTCATATGGAAACGGGGTTTGTGTATATATATATATATATATATATATATATATATATATATATATATGTATATGTATATATATATATATATATATATATGTATATGTATATATATATATATATATATATATATATGTATATGTATATATATATATATATATATATATGTATATGTATATACATATATATATGTATATATATATATGTATGTATGTGTATGTATGTATATATATATGTATGTATATATGTATGTATGTATGTATATATGTATGTATATATATATGTATGTATATATATATGTATGTATATATATATATATGTATATATGTATGTATATATATATGTATGTATATATATATGTATATATGTATGTATATATATATATATATATATATGTATGTATATATATATATATATATATATTTATGTATATATATATATATATATATATTTATGTATATATATATATATATATATATATATATATATATATATATATATATATATAGGGTTTGGAGGGATGATATAGCATCTGTGTTTTTTCCTGACCTAACGTATATTCCGCTCTACCCCGGCCGGTATTGAGCACTGTATAACAGATAAACCACAGAAACCTCGACTATATATATATATATATATATATATATATATATATATATATATATATATATATATATATATAAAACTATATAATATAATATATATTCTGAGTGCGATGATGTCATGTTATTGATGGGAAAATGCATTTTTAGATATGATTTGCCTGAGCGGCTAGGAGACTCCGAGAGTAACAAGCGGTAGAAAATGAATTAGGACAGATTTTAAACAAATAATTAAAAGTTTGGGGACCCCTGCTTTAATGCATGGACATTTGTGCCTGTGCGTTGTCTCACTCCTTACAGCCAGGTGGGGTCGCTGTTCTGCCAACAATGCAGAGGTAAAACTGCATAGACTGGGGGTGCCAAAAGTGTCAATTTGTTTGGCCCACCAAGTGTAATAGTATGTTAGCTAAACAAAACTAACATGCTAATGTTGGCGAGCTAAAATGCTAACTGTAACGTGCGTCAAATGCTAAAATATATTACTCTGATTTGTGTACCTGAAAAATGTGCTTAAAATGCTACAGTAGCATGCTAACGTTAACATGCATCAAGTACCAAAATATGACTGAGGTGAGTGTAAACCTAGAAAATGACCTAAAAACAAAAAAAAAGCAAGGATACTAACAACGACATTCTAACAGGTATCATACGTCAAGTAACTTCAAAAAAGCACGCATGCTAATATTAAGATCCGACGCGGGCTGTTGGGATAACCCTGGTCTTAACGCTTCACTCATGGAGCTGCTGTGCGTTTAAAATGCTGTGTTTGGCCCTTGGACATAGGGGCGTAAATCCATATCAATAATGGTTGCAATGCCGTCTTATTTCCTTATTTAACCATTTGGAAGTTGAGCAGTTGATGTGCAGTTGTACATGTCCTCTCACTTGTGTATTGTTCTTTCTCAGCCACAATCTGACAAAAAGATCCATTTTTCATCAAGCAGCCTGACCCTTTTTCTGGGTTCTCTCTGTTACATCAGGCTTCGTGCATCATGTTCAAATTCGTATGCATGGTTAATAACAAAAATAATTCACTTCAGAATACTTGTGTCAGTTAAAGGGGCGATTGATATGCTCTCACCCCCGCGCCCACACCCACCCCTCTCTTGCTCTCGTCCCCTGATCTCGCACTCCTTTCAAGATCTTACATTTTTACTAAAGTCCCCATTCCTCTGTTATAATCTCACCAGAGGCTCTCAAAAGAGCTTTGATATTGAAAGCAGACTTGGTATGAAAGGCAAGGGGTTAGGCGAATGTAAATGCTCGGGGTGATGTGAAAGGAAGACTACCAGTTAACGAACACCTGATGCCCAATGGCTTTTTACCTTCTTCTATTGTGCACAAGTCAATGAAATGAACATTGGCAGAGTGGACACTGTTAAGACAATATTTATCTCCTGGTTGAAGTCCAAAGATTGTAAGTAACATTTTGCAGAAGGACTTCCTCTTATCCGGACTGGTTGTGTGTAAATCTGATTGCAAAGTCAAACTCACGACCGAGCGGAAGCCGGCTTATTTGTGAGCCATCCCAGAAGGTTATGGAGATGGAATTTGTGATGTTTTTTTTATTTTTGTCGGACCAAAAACCCTTTTAATCAGATCCTAATGTGGATTCTGCTCTGGGAAGCTTTTTCATCCATCTCCAAAAGTACTTGTGAGATTTTCCTTTCGTTGGTTGCGTCCAAAGAATACAAACCTGTAGAGTTTGTGTACATATTGAATGTTATTTGTCGGTTTGGTGGCTGCAGGATTAGGTCTCTGCTTTTTGCAGATGATGTGGTCCTGATGTTCTCTATCTGGCCAGGATCTTCAGCTCTCACTGGACCGGTTCACGGCTGAGAAGAGAATCAGCACCTCTAAGTCCGAGTCCAGGATTCTCGCATCGGGAAAGGGTGCCATCTCCGGGTTGGGGAGGAGACCCTGCCCCTTGTGAAAGAGCTCATGTACCTTGGAGTCTTGTTCACGAGTGAGGGAAGAGCGGATCATGAGATTGACAGGCGGATAGATCGGTGCGGCGTCTTCAGTAATGCAGACGCTGTATCGATCCGTTGTGGTGAAGAAGGAGCTGAGCCGGTAGGCAAAGCTCTCAATTTACCCGTCGAGCTACGTTCCCATCCTCACCTATGGTCATGAGCTTTGGGTTATGACCGAAAGGACAAGATCACGGGTACATGCAGCCGAAATGAGTTTCCTCCGCCGGGTGGCGGGGCTCTCCCTTAGAGATAGGGTAGGAAGCTCTGTCATCCGCGAGGAGCTCAAAGTAAAGCCGCTGCTCCTCCACATGGAGAGGAGCCAGATGAGGTAGTTCGGGCATCTGGTCAGGATGCCACCCGAACGCCTCCCTATGGAGGTGTTTAGGGCACGTCCGACCGGTAGGAGGTCACGTGGAAGACCCAGGACACGTTGGGAAGACTATGTCTCCCGGCTGGCCTGGGAACACCTTGGGATCCCCCGGGAGGAGCTGGACGAAGTGGCTGGGGAAAGGGAAGTCTGGGCTTCCCTGCTGCCACAATTTAAATCCATTTACCGTATTTTTCGGACCATAGGGCGCACCGGATTATAAAACACACTGCCGATGAGCGGGTTTAGCTAGGTCTATTTTCATACAAAAGGCACACCGGATTATTGTTGTGTCCTGTGAAAAAACGTCTGACCGGAACTCTCTAATAACTAAAGATCCTTGGGTGAATAATAGAAACTCACTACACCGGTATGTTTTAGCGCTTTCATGGCGAGTTTACTGACAGATATAAGTAATACCTTTACACTACTTTATATTAGAAATGGCAACAGCGGAGGATGAATGTCCCATGACAAGATAGAGAAACAGAAGAAGCTTATCAACTACGGCGTAAGCACACACGTTTTCAAGACTTATGCAGAACCCAAATACAGATCAGAAGGTAAGAAAAGTTGCTTTTGCATAATATTGCGAAACAAAACACCAGATAATATGTCTTACCTAATACACACACCATAATTATACTCGTATGTTGAAGCACAGTACAATCCATCAAGCGGTGTGGCTTCATAGCTTACCAAAGTCGTACTAAAACATTTTGATGGATTTTTGAGCACCGTGTGTAATGTTCTATATTTTCAATGGAACATATAACATTTTGGTGTTGTTTACTTGAGTCATATTGCAGTCTACACATATCTCTTATGTGTGACTGCCATCTACTGGTCACACTTATCATTTCGCCATGTACCAAATAAAATAGCTTTGAGGTCGGTAAGCACAACCAAAATTATTCCGTACTATAGGCGCACCGGGTTATAAGGCGCACCGTCGAGTTTTGACAAAATGAAAGGATTTTAAGTGCGCCTAATAGTCCGAAAAATACAGTAATAAGAAAGGTGAAATGCTTTATTTCCATGCTTTCGCAGGCCACATACAATGAAGTGGAGAGCTCGACGTGGTCTTGAGTTTGACACCTGTGCACTCAAGGAAGCGAGCGACACTCGAACAAAATGTTTGCACTTTTACCCACACTTAGACACATTCACTGTCATTTTTAGCTTGAACAGGTCTTTAAATAGGCATCGATCTCAACCTTCATCCAATGTTTAAGGCAAAATTACGCCCTCGCAAATGTTTTATATTTTCCAAAAGGACAAAATGGCTTTAAAAAAAAAACACCTCACTCAGCTCTTCCTTAAACTAGCCTCCAATAGCTGACTGTATATCCTCTTTAATGAGTCCATAGAGGATGAATCCGCCATCCGAGACATCGTCACAGTCAGCGAGACCTGAAAGAGATGGGTGTACCACAACTATAACAGGGAATGGCTACAGCCTGACAGCTTTAAAGATGAACAAAACAACGTTACTAATGGTCTGAATGAATGTAAGAGCCATGGGAGCTAAGGTTTATATGATAAAGTCTGACTTTGGTTGCTTCAATATGTGCTTTAGAGCAGTGGTCCCCAACCACTATCGGTCCGTAGATCGATTGGTACCGGGCTGCACAAGAAATAAAATAAATTAAAAAAAAAAAAAAGTTTTTTTATTTTTTATTTTTTTATTAAATCAACATAAAAAACACAAGATACACTTACAATTAGTGCACCAACCCAAAAAACCTCCCTCCCCCATTTACACTCATTCACACTAATTCTCACAAAAGGGTTGTTTCTTTCTGTTATGAATATTTCTGGTTCTTACAAATTATATATCAATATAGATCAATACAGTTTGCAGGGATACAGTCCGTAAGCACGCATGATTGTATTTTTTTATGACAAAAATTAAAAAATTAAAAAATACCATACACCCTTTCCCCCTGGTCCGTGGGACACATTTTCAAGCGTTGACCGGTCCGCAGATACAAAAAGGTTGGGGACCACTGCTTTAGAGTACAGCTGTGGATCACATTTCTAGCATTTGTTTTTTTTTTTGACCACTCCAAGATTTGTAAAAAAAATTACCCTTGACAGAAGTATCCAGACCCACTAGTTTAAACCCTTGTGTAATGTTCATGTTGTTGTTATATGCTTTTAATGCCTCACAATCAAACACTTTTATGTTAAAATACTGAACAAATGTTTACCTTATCCCAATAAACATCTGTTCAGTATTTTAACATAAAAGTGTTTGATTGTGAGGCATTAAAAGCTGCAAAATGCAACGGGTCCATCAGACCCACAAACGCCGGCTGAGTAACAACAATATGAACGTTGTACGGAAAATGTATCTGCCAGTGTCTGCATCCCCACAGGGATACTTATTTTGTGTTTCTGCACCTGCGGTTCCCACACAAGGTTGCAACATTGTTTGTCAACACCGTCTGCTCTCATTTTCTCGCACATTTGACCCTCTGATGTTCTGTGTACCTACACTCTGTCTTCCTCCTGTCTAGGCCTGCTGTGTGTGTGTGTGTGTGTGTGTGTGTGTGTGTGTGTGTGTGTGTGTGTGTGTGTGTGTGTGTGTGGTACGCAGAACATCAATTTCCACACTTCTATTAGCCCCTTGTTCAGTGGACCCGGACATCTTATATGTAATAGAAATGTGTAGGAGGGGTGCATGGTGTGTGGTCATTAAATATGTATTCTGATATATGTTCTTTACAGAAAATGAGCCAAAGTCAGTGAGTCTCAGTTTGAAAAATTAATTAATTGTATCATTGTTCTTTTAATAAAAAATGAAAACGGGTCCCACAGACCCGAACACCACACAAGGGCTAAACTTGGGAACACTTTTGAGAAAGTCTATTTCTGTTCCAGCATGACCAAAGCAAGGACCATTTTTCGATAATCTTGATCGGTTTGAAGAACTTGAACAGAACCCTCACCTAATGAGGATTACACATCCTCGGGATGAAATAAAACAGAAGGCTTCCTCTCAGGTCCGTCATAAACCTCAAACCTCTCAAAAATCCCACGGTCACATTATTCTTTACAGCAGATTGGAAAGTGTTATAGCTGCAAAGGGGGGGCTTAGTTATATTCTTCCGTCTTTACTCCCTGCAAATGCAGTCATCACCAGAGAGAGAGAGAGAGAGGGTGGATTTATTTATGTTGCAGATAATGTCAGAACATACCGGAGTTCTTTATTAGATACATAAGCACATTGTCCGCTTAAGAATGATGCAACACGTCGCTGACAAAGTTATTGCCATTTCAACTCCAGCGTTGATAGCACAAGTCTTATTAAGACTAATGGTGTATGTCACAAGCCAATGTACTTTTTAGTGCAGGACTAATGGTGAGGGTTGCTTCCGGCATAAAACAACACATTCCAGAACCAATTGATCACACCCCAGGTTAACGCATTGTAGACTGACAGGGTGACAGCAGAAACCATGAAACTATGTTAGTCAAAGATGACATAGATCGGGTCGGGAAGCATCAATCAATCAATGAATCAAAGTTTATTTATACAGCCATAAATCACGAGTGTCTCAAAGGGCTGCACAAAGCCACGACGACATCCTCAGCCCAGATCCCACATCAAGGCAAGAAAAAACTCAACCCAATGGGATGACAATGAGATCCCCCCCCCCCGCCCCCCCTTGCTAGTCTGCACCATACTGAAGCAGGAGTCAATAATGCCAGCCAAAGATGTTATAATATCATCTAAGCGGCTTAGTTTTATTCATGAAAATATGGAGAATCTGTTTATGCTGTTTTTGATGGAAAAGCACCTCATATAAGATATGGTAGAAGTCCACTCTCCAATTTTTACATTACTTCATAAAACCTCCATAGTTGCTTTTTGTACCTTCTATTGTATTGTTTTGTATACACTATTTACTATCCAAAAGTTACTTTTTTCTTTTAAAAAGGCATGGTATGTGTGAAACTTGTGGCATTTTGCACAGATATGCTTGGTTTTAATGCATTCCAATGGATGATGCTGTTTCGCAGTACGCATTTCTTCAATGTGCGAGCTGCGCAACAAAACCATCCATCCATTTCCTACCGCTTGTCTCTTTCGGGGTCGGGGGGGGGGTGGTGCTGGAGCCTATCTCAGCTACAATTGGGCGGAAGGCGGGGTACATCCTGGACAAGTCGCCACCTTATCGCAGGGCCGACACAGATAGACAGACAACATTCACACTCACATTCACACACTAGGGCCAATTTAATTAAACTCAAATTGTATATGTATTTTATAAAATACAACATTTAGAAATGTTATTTACTTTACCCCAGGGATCCCCAAACTTTTTGACTCGGGGGCCGTATTGGGTTAAAAAATTTGGCCGGGGGCCGGGCTGGATATATATGTATGTATGTTTGTATGTATGTATATATATATATATATATATATATATATATATATATATATATATATATATATAGACATGCACCTGGGGATAGGTTGATTGGCAACACTAAATTGACCCTCGTGTGTGAATGTGAATGTTGTCTGTCTATCTGTGTTGGCCCTGTGATGAGGTGGCGACTTGTCCAGGTGTACCCCGTCTTCCGCGCGATTGTAGCTGAGATAGGCTCCAGCACCCCCTGTGTCCCCGAACGGGACAAGCGGTAGAAAATGGATGGATGGATATATATATATATATATATATATATATATATATATATATATATATATATAAATATATATGTGTGTGTATATATATGTATATATATATATATATATATGTGTGTGTATATATATGTATATATATATACACATATGTGTGTGTATATATATGTATATTTACACATATGTATATATATATATATATATATATATATATGTGTATATATATGTATATGTATGTATATATATATATATATATATATATATATATATTTTTTTTTTTTTCGCGCACTAATTGACTGAAAGAGCGCGCACTTGCAGCGTGATGATGTCACGTAATCGATGGGAGAATGCATTTTTAGACAATAGGATTTGCCTGAGCAGCGAGGAGACACCGAGAGTAACAAGCGGTAAAACATGGATTAGAAAGGACAGATTTTGAAAAATAACGCAGCTGGGATAGGCTCCAGCACCCCCTGTGACCCTGTAAGGGACATGCGGTAGAAAAATGGACGGATGGAATAATACAACATTTAAAAAAACTTGAAAATTAAATCAAATTTCTAAAAGTAATATTTCATAAAATACATACAATTTGAGTTTAAAGGCCTACTGAAACCCACTACTACCGACCACGCAGTCTGATAGTTTATATATCAATGATGAAATCTTAACATTGCAACATATGCCAATACGGCCGGGTTAGCTTACTAAAGTGCAATTTTAAATTTTGCGCGACATATCTTGCTGAAAACGTCTCGGTATGATGACGTCAGCGCGTGACGTCGCGGATTTTAGAGGACATTTTGGGACAGCATGGTGGCCAGCTATTAAGTCGTCTGTTTTCATCGCAAAATTACACAGTATTCTGGACATCTGTGTTGGTGAATCTTTTGCAATTTGTTCAATGAACAATGGAGAGAGCAAAGAAGAAAGCTGTAGGTGGGAAGCGGTGTATTGCGGCCGACTTCAGCAACACAAACACGGCCGGTGTTTCATTGTTTACATTCCCGAAAGATGACAGAGACTCTTACCAGGAGGACTTTGAGTTGGATACGCAGAGACGGTACCGTGAGTACGCATGCGGCTGCGGCTTCCAAACATTTGATCGCTTGCCCGTACGTGCGTGCCGCTATGTGCATGTCACGTACGTAACTTTGGGGACTTTGGGGAATATATGTGCTGTATGAACTTTGGGGGGGTGAACGGTACTTTGGGCTGTGGGATTGAGTGTGTTGTGCAGGTGTTTGAGTTGTATTGGCGGGTTATATGGACGGGAGGGGGGAGGTGTTTGTTATGCGGGATTAATTTGTGGCATATTAAATACAAGCCTGGTTGTGTTGTGGCTAATAGAGTATATATATGTCTTGTGGTTATTTACTGTTTTAGTCATTCCCAGCTGAATATCAGGTCCCACCCACCTCTCACAGCATCTTCCCTATCTGAATCGCTCCCACTGCCTTCTAGTCCTTCACTCTCACTTTCCTCATCCACAAATCTTTCATCCTCGCTCAAATTAATGGGGAAATCGTCGCTTTCTCGGTCCGAATCGCACTCGCTGCTGGTGGCCATGATTGTAAACAATGTGCAGATGTGAGGAGCTCCACGACCTGTGACGTCACGCTACTCGTCTGCTACTTCTGGTACAGGCAAGGCTTTTTTATCAGCGACCAAAAGTTGCAAACTTTATCGTCGATGTTCTCTACTAAATCCTTTCAGCAAAAATATGGCAATATCGCGAAATGATCAAGTATGACACATAGAATGGACCTGCTATCCCCGTTTAAATAAGAAAATCGCATTTCAGTAGGCCTTTAATTGGTTTTGTTACGCAGCCCGCACATTGAAAAAATGTGTATCCATCTTAAATGGATGCATGGAATAATATATAATACTGTGGAGGGAGATGTAGCCAGCGCTGCCTGCAGGAGCAAAAGTCACCGCCTCTGTCCATGGTGCTGAGGACAGAGCACCATCAGACGGGGGCGTGGCAGTGCTGATGGCGAAACACAGCTGGCAGGTGATTAGATTTCACAGGTGGTACGTGTTAATCTAATCATCTGTTGTCTTTAACAGTAAGCGGCCGGGAGCAGGAGGAGAGAGAGGATACGGACGTGACTGAAAAGTCACGTTCTACTAGGAGAGAAACTTTTGTGGACAACATTATCATTAAAAACCTTGTTAAACCTGCACGCTTGGGTCCGGCGCCGTGTCTGACAGTGGGACCGCTAGGAAGCGACTTCCACAAATATAAACTTATATATGTATTTTTTTTAAACTTGGGACTTCCTGCGGGCCAGATTTTGGACGTAGTTTGGGGACCCCTGCTTTACACTGCCAATGTCTACTCCATCTATTTGTCTTTGTGACTTTTTCCTACCGTTTCAGAATAGCATTGTTTTTGTTTTTATTTACATCCATTTGTTCTATATTTAGATCTCTTTGATGTATTAATTTATTCTGCTATTATTTCTATTTACTTTTGTGTGTGCTCTCCTGAACAAGATGTGATCATATTGAATTAGAATTTATTAATGGAAAATCCCTTGAGATGCAGCATCTGGTTTTCAGGGGTGACCAAAGACATTTAAAATGAACACAAAACAGCACAACATAGGACAAGTTACACAAAAAACAATTACAGACAATCATTAAAGACAATTTTGCTCAGATACCTCTCAGCTTGGATTAGCGGAAGAAGATGGATGTAGTTTGAACCGTCACTTAAACTGAATCATATCGGTGCTTTGTTTGATTGCTTTGGTTAATCCGTTTCATAATTTAATTCCATATACTGATATGCTAAAAGTTTTAAGTGTTGTATGAGCAGACTCATGTTTTAAATATGATTGTCCTCTAAGGTTATATTTCTCCTCTTTTGTTGAGACGAATTGTTGTACATTTTTGGCTAGCAGGTTATAGTTTGCTTTGTACATCATTTTAGCTTTTTGCAAATGCACCAAATCGTCGAATTTCAATAATTGTGATTAGACATAGATATATAGATAGATAGTACTTTATTGATTCCATCAGGAGAGTTCCCTCAGGAAAATTAAAATGTCCGATAATCTCGGACTGACGATATTATCGGCCGATAAATGCTTTAAAATGTAATATCGGAAATTATCGGTATCTGTTTCAAAAAGTAAAATGTATGACTTTTTAAAACGCCGCTGTACGTAGTGGTACACGGACGTAGGGAGAAGTGCAGAGCGCCAATAAACCTTAAAGGCACTGCCTTTGCGTGCTGGCCCAATCACATAATATCTACAGCTTTTCACACACAATGCAACAGCCCTACAGGTCACCCTGAGGGTGGCTGTATAAACAACTTTAACACTGTTACAAATATGTGCCACACTGTGAACCCACATCAAACAAGAATGACAAACACATTTCGGGAGAACATCCGCACCGTAACACAACATACAACACCTCCCGCTAACCCCCCAACCCCCTCAACCCCGCCCACCTCAAACTCCTCATGCTCTCTCAGGGAGAGCGTGTCCCAAATTCCAAGCTGCTGTTTTGAGGCATGTTAAAAAAAATAATGCACTTTGTGACTTCAATAATAAATATGGCAGTACCATGTTGGGCATTTTTTTCCATAACTTGAGTTGATTACTTAGAACACACTAACATATTATTTATTAATTCGGGTTTATTGAAACTACAGGAGCTAGTAAAGTTACAGAAATTATGTTTCATGTTTAAGGCTAAAAGTAAAACATTACCAGCAAATTTACAAAAAATGTTTGTCATCACTTCTGAGAATGAAGCGCATAGAAGAAAAGGTCATTTCCAACATCAGTATTCAAGGACAACTTTAAAACAAATGTGCATATCAGTGGTGGGGGTTAAACTATGGAATTTGCTTTATAATGAGATAAAAGATTGTAAAAATATATTCCAATTGAAAAAAATATATAAAGACAGAACAATAAGATCATATGGACAGCCATAAGTGTTTACATTTTGCTTTATATTTATTATTTTACTTATTTTTTGCCTGGTTTTGTATTTGTTTTGTATCATCCCGTGAGGTGTATATTACTCTTTTTTTTTTTTTTTTTTTTTTTTTTCGGTTTGTACTTCATGAAGTTTTGCACTTGTGTTTTTTTGTATGTTTTTTTTGTTTGTTTTCGTTTTACTTGGATGTAATTGTAGGTTTGTATGATATTAAGTAAGACTACATATTATGTTGAAGGGGGCAGGAAAATATAAGATTTTTCTTCATCCTGCTCCTTCTCAGGCATTGGTGTGTAAATGTATAATTGAATAATTGTGGTATAATTGTCTATCGATCAAAGATGCACATCAATGAAGGAGATAAATAAAAATGAATGAAAAAAAAAATATATATATTTTGGAAAACCTTGTTACATTGTTTAATGCATCACAACTAAATTAGGCATAATAATGTGTTAATTCCACGACTGTATATATCGGTATCGGTTGATATCGGTAATTAAGAGTTGGACAATATCGGAATATCGGATATCGGCAAAAAAGCCATTATCGGACATCTCCAATTGTGACTTAATTATTGAAATTCAACGATTTGGTGCATTTGCAAACCGCTAATTAAACAGCTATGATGAATTGTGTTGAAAGCTTTTGATAGGTGCATAAACACTGCAGCTGTGCACTGTTTATATACCAGAATCGATATTGAGCACAATTTAGTTTTGCCTGTTGGCCTGGCCTTCTACGATATTGTGTGTTGCTCATTTGGGAAACTAATTGCCCACCCCTGATATACATTGTCAAATATGCGCTTCATGAGAAGTAATTTGGAGGAAGGTTTACAGGCTATCAAGACTGTCCTTTTCCAATTTGCTCTCTACTTATCCTTTGTCCATTCTTAACCCTCTTAGGCCAGACTGTTGAATCAACGCGATGAATTATGTATTTTTTTACAGCACTGAAGAGGCAATTTCCTTCGCAGCGCAGGGAGCAGTTGTCTTTTTCCTCTTTGTTCAATTAGGGATGAGGGAGGGAAAGGAGAGTCTGAGGGTAGTGGTAATACTTCTGGTCAAAATAAAAGCTTTGTGTCATCCATCTCCCGGTAAATGATACATCTTCCTCTCACAGCAGTTTCAATGACCTTGTTTGTGTGGCCCTGTTAGTCGAGAGGAAGGCTGCGGGAGGCAGCCCGGAAATGAGTAAGGCCATTGTCTGGAAATAAAGGAAAGTACTGAGAGGAAGCAAGACAGACGGAAGAATGGGCGACGAGGAAAAAAAATGCACGCACCTCGTCCCCAACCTGCCGCGCTCATCGGGGCATCTAATTATTCAGACTCTCGTTAGACCTGACCTTGGATGACGACGTTGGGGAAAAGTAAATAAACAGGCGGTCGCCACATGGTGCGAGAGTCCATTCCTCTTCTAAAACATCCTTGTGCAGACTTAATAAGGGAGGGGAGTAAGATTCATATAGGGCAAGAAGTGCATGCATGCCAGCGAAAAGCCGGGTGGTGGAATTTAATGAGTGCGTGCATCGGCTGGGGAACGAGCTGGTGCCGCGCTAATTACGTGCTGTCACAAACTGCGATTTTGGGAGGATCACACGAGGACGAAGACTCGCGGCATTCCGGCGGCGGGCAACGGCCGAGGAGGTTTCATATTAGCGGTAGGGATGGCTCCACAATATCAACCGGTGCCAACAGACCAGCTATTGGTGCCTCATTTGGATGCTAAATGAATGCAGTCTGCCACCTGCGACAAGTGCTTGAAGGTGATATCGTGCAAGTAACGACTTGTGAGTGCTATATCATCTCGACGGACGCACACAGTCGGAGGTTCTTTTCAAACACTATTGCAGGGCTGAATAAATTAACTAATTTGATTAAAGGGGAACATTATCACCAGACCTATGTAAGCGTCAATATATACCTTGATGTTGCAGAAAAAAGACCGTATATTTTTTAACCAATTTTCGAACTCTAAATGGGTGAATTTTGGCGAATTAACCGCCTTTCTATTATTCACTCTCGGAGCGATGACGTCACAACGTGACGTCACATCGGGAAGCAATCCGGCATTTTCTCAAACACATTACAAACACCGAGTCAAATCAGCTCTGTTATTTTCCGTTTTTTCGACTGTTTTCCGTACCTTGGAGACATCATGCCTCGTCGGTGTGTTGTCGGAGGGTGTAACAACACGAACAGGGACGGATTCAAGTTGCACCAGTGGCCCAAAGATGCGAAAGTGGCAAGAATGTCAGAGTTTGTTGGTGACGAACCCCAAGATGCAGAGATGACGGCAGGCATTGAGCGAGAAAACATGATTTAATTCAACACTATGGCAAAAACAAACAAACAAAAGGGTAACAACAAAAGGCGCTCACAAGGCGGAGAACAAACTTGGCTATGAAATAAAATAGCAAAAATGCTAACTGTGGACAAGAAACAAAAACACTTACTGTGACACGAAGGAACTATGACATGAGCAGAGTGAACAAAAGTAGACAGAGCTACAACGACAGGGAGTAGTGACGACAAGTATTAGCGACAATGACAATGACAATAATCCAGCAGTGACTGGAGGGTAGGACAGGTATAAATAGCAGCTGGCTGATTGACACCAGGTGTGGCCAGGTGCCAATCAGCCACAGCTGAGGGGAAGCAGCACTCAGGGAGACAATCAGGAAATGAAGACAAAATAAAAGCGCTGACAGAAAATTAAGACAAACGCAGAGGAAAAACTAAAACACAGTCAAACTGTCAGGGACAAGCCTGACAAAGAAATTGGACGTTTGTTCCGCACACTTTACCGACGAAAGCTATGCTACGACAGAGATGGCAAGAATGTGTGGATATCCTGCGACACTCAAAGCAGATGCATTTCCAATGATAAAGTCAAAGAAATCTGCCGCCAGACCTCCAGGAAAAGAGAGCGGATGAGGGTATGTCTACAGAATATATTAATTGATGAAAATTGGACTGTCTGCACTCTCAAAGTGCATGTTGTTGCCAAATGTATTTCATAAGCTGTAAACCTAGTTCATAGTTGTTAGTTTCCTTTAATGCCAAACAAACACATACCAATCGTTGGTTAGAAGGCGATCGCCGAATTCGTCCTCGCTTTCTCCCGTGTCGCTGGCTGTCGTGTTGTTTTCGTCAGTTTCGCTTGCATACGGTTCAAACCGATATGGCTCAATAGCTTCAGTTTCTTCTTCAATTTCGTTTTCGCTACCTGCCTCCACACTACAACCATCCGTTTCAATACATGCGTAATCTGTTGAATCGCTGAAGCCGCTGAAATCCGAGTTTGAATCCGAGCTAATGTCGCTATACCTTGCTGTTCTATCCGCCATGTTTGTTTGTATCGGCATCACTATGTGACGTCACAGGAAAATGGACGGGTGTATATAACGATGGTTAAAATCAGGCACTTTGAAGCTTTTTTTAGGGATATTGCGTGATGGGTAAAATTTTGCAAAAAACATTGAAAAATAAAATAAGCCACTGGGAACTGATTTTTAATGGTTTTAACCATTCGGAAATTGTGATAATGTTCCCCTTTAACTTACCTATTTTGTTTTGCTTTTGTACAAAACCCAAAACCAGTGAAGTTGGCACGTTGTGTAAATGGTAAATAAAAACAGAATACAATGACTTGCAAATCCTTTTCAACGTATATTCAATTGAATAGACTGCAAAGACAAGATATTTAATGTACAAACTGAGAAACATGTTTTTCTTCCAAATAATCATTAACTTAGAATTTAATGGCAGCAACACATTGCAAAAAGAGTTGGCACAGGGGCATTTTTACCACTGTGTTACATGGCCTTTCCTTTTAACAACACTCTGTAAACGTTTGGGAACTGAGGAGAGCAATTTTTGAAGCTTTTCAGGTGGAATTATTTCCCGTTCTTGCTTGATGTACAGCTTAAGCCGTTCAACAGTCTCCGTTGTCGTATTTTACGGTTTATAATGCGCCACCCATTTTCAATGAGAGACAGGTCTGGACTACAGGCAGGCCTGTCTAGTACCCGCACTCTTTTACTGCAGAGCCACGCTGTTGTAACAACTGCAGATTGTGGCTCGGCATTGTCTTGCTGAAATAAGCAGGGGTGTCCATGAAAAAGACATTGCTTGGATGGCAACATACTGTATGTTGCTCGAAAACCTGTATGTACCTTTCAGCATTAATGGTGCCTTCACAGATTAAAGTTCAGTTAAGTTAAAGTTAAAGTACCAATGATTGTCACACACACTAGGTGTGGTGAAATGTGTCCTCTGCATTTGACCCATCCCCTTGTTCCCCCCCTGGGAGGTGAGGGGAGCAGTGGGCAGCAGCGGTGCCGCGCCCGGGAATCATTTTTTTGTGATTTAACCCCCAATTCCAACCCTTGATGCTGAGTGCCAAGCAGGGAGGTAATGGGTCCCATTTGTATAGTCTTTGGTATGACTCGACCGGGGTTTGAACTCACAACCTACCGATCTCAGGGCGGACACTCTAACCACTAGGCCATTGAGTAGGAGATATGTAAGTTACCCATGCCTTGGGCACTAATACACCCCCATACTATCACAGATGCTGGCTTTTGAACTCTGCGCCTATAACAGTCCTGATGGGTCTTTTCTAATTTGGTCCGGAGGACACGACGTCCACAGTTTCCAAAAACAATTTGAAATGTGGACTCGTCAGACCACAGAACACTTTTCCACTTTGCATTAGTCCATCTTATTTTTTTATTTTATTTTTTTATTTTTTTATTTATTTTTTTTTTTTTTTGTGTCCTGTCCAGCTTCTCAGGCAAATCATATAGTTGATGTAGATGCCCATGTCGGCTGTTCAGATTTACTTTACAAAAGAGAAGTGTAGGATACTTCTCTTGTTGCCTTATTTGTATTTGACTTTATTAAATGTATTTATATTATCATTTAGTACAGCTGGGCCGGAGCAGGAGGGGATAGAAAGAGAAAAAAAAAGAAGACAGAGGGGGAAATTGTGGGGACAAGAGGGGGATTAGACAGAGAGACAAAAACAACAACAGCAAACAACAACAACAACAACAATAGAGCAACATCAGCAAATATAACATGTACAAATATGATGGTAAAAGTAATAGCAAATAAGCAGTTAGCGAAAAATAAAAAATAATACAGAAATGACAATGAGCATTATTACACTACAAATGGATCAATACAAATACCAATAGAAATAGCGCTATTGATAATGAACAATACCAATAATTTACCTTTATTATCAACAATACAGTTGTTTAAATGCAACAATACATATACGTAATGATAACTTGAGATATGAAAGAATGCAGAAAAATGGAGAGGGAGAAAGAGAAGCAACCTACATTAACCTTGTAGATTGTTATAGTCACAATAGGTTAAGCTTTGTCAGTGTGCCATGTGTTACACCCAGTTTACCCTAGGGCAACAACGTTAATATATGTTTGATGAAACGTGATTATGTGCATGAGTGTAAGTATGCATATGTACTTGTATATGTACAGAATGTGTATATGTGTTTGTACAATGAATGTATATGTACAGTATGTGTATGTGTATGTCTGTATATTGAATGTGCGTGTGGATGTACGAACATTAGGTAGGTAAATATGTACTGTATTTGTGTATGTATGTGGGAGCGTAGGTACCTATGTACGTATGTGAGCATATGTGAATTTGCATGTACAATACATTCGACTCCCAGAGTGCGTGAGAGCCAGAGCACGGCCCCATCACCCCCGAGAGCCCAACCCACAAACAGGAGGCGTGGTGCCCAGGGAACCAGGGACCACGGCCCCCACGCAGCCAAGCCGGCCAGCGACAGGAACCCCAGAGCCCGGCCCACCGTACCGCTCACAAGGGCCAGCAGCAGGCCGCAGACAGACGCACCCGGCAGAGGACAGGGCACGAGAAAAGCAGGGGACAGCCAGACCCCAAGCCAGCGAGAGACCACACCCCACACGGGCAGAAAGGCGAGACGCCCCGCCCGAGGGACCCAGAGACTCCCCGCAACCGGACGGGAAGACCGCCCCCACCCCACCGGCAACCGGGCCCCCACGAGCCCACCCCCCACCCCCGGAGACCGCGGCGAGGCCAGCCCCTGGCCACCCCACCCAAATCGGCCGCCGCAGGACCACCCAGACACAGGGCCACGGGAACCACCCACCCCACCCGCATGGACCCCAACGATGGAGATGGAACAACCAGCAACCGCCCCGCCGAGCCCCCCCCCTGAGGAAGGGGAAAAATTAAAAAATAATATTAATAAAATATATTTTAAAAAATAAATAAATACATTTAAAAAAAGAATTAAAAGAAGATCACAGACATGCTGACAAACAAGGTCACTACCCCAGCAACTGGCCAACTCGCAGCACCTCGGAATACCTTGCAGCACCAAGCTACCACAATAGACGCAGGTACTAGGCCCAACAGGCCCCAACCAAGACGGGCACCCGGAAGGGATGGACAGCGGGACCCAGGAGCTCCAGACACGCAGTTCGGATGCAGTAGCCTGAGGCGTCGACCCCCGTCTGACAGGCAGGCCCAGAGCGTACCCCCAGAAATATACATACATACATACATATATACATACACATACACACATACATGTATACATACCCACACATACACATATATACATATACATACACATATGTACACATACACATATATATACATACATACATACATACACACACATATACATACATATACACAGTTCGTCAGCCCCGACAGCCATCATGCGCGCGCGCTGCCACCAGTCGCAACATCAGCATTAGTCCATCTTAGATGAACTCGGGCCCAGTGAAGCCACCGGCGTATATGGGTGTTGTTGATAAATGGCTTTCGCTTTGCATAGTAGAGTTTTAACTTGCACTTACAGATGTAGCAACCAACTTTAGTTACTGACAGCGGTTTTCTGAAGTGTTCCTGAGCCCATGTGGTGATGTCTTTTACACGCTGATGTCGGTTTTTGATGCAGTACCGCCTGAGGGATTCAAGGTCACGGGCATTCAATGTTGGTTTTCGGCGATTTTCTCCAGATTCTCTGAACCTTTTGATGATATTACGGACCGTAGATGGTGAAATCCCTAAATTATTTGCAATAGTTTGTTGAGAAATGTTCTTCTTAAACTGTTCGACAATTTGCTCACGCATTTGTTCACAAAGTGGTGACCCTCGCCTCATCCTTGTTTGTGAATGACTGAGCATTTCATGGAAGCTGCTTTTATACCCAATCATGGCACCCACCTTTTCCCAATTAGCCTGTTCACCTGTGGGACTTTCCAAATAAGTGTTTGATGAGCATTCTTCAACTTTCTCAGTCTTTTTTGAAACATGTTGCAGGCATCAAATTCCAAATGAGCTAATATTTGCAAAAAATGTCAAAGTTTCTCAGTTCGAATGTTAAGTATTTTGTCTTAGCAGTCTATTCAATTGAATATAAGTTGAAAATGATTTGCAAATCATTGCATTCTGTTTTTATTTACAATTTACACAACGTGCCAACTTCACTGGTTTTGTATTTACAGAGGTATATGTATTTTAACAGGGGTTAGTGCATGTGCCTCACAATACAAAGGTCCTGAGTAGTCCTAGGTTCAATCCCGGGCTCGGGATCTTTCTGTGTGGAGTTTGCACACAGAAAGTGTGCAATCTGTCTTGCCTCTGGTGAGGGTGGTGGCATTTTTCTCCGCTCCCTCCTTCCCAGCTTGCTCTCAAATGAGGTTTTTTCCCTTGGACTCAGTCTGGACCCCCTCTTGCGGATCCAGCCTTTGACTGATATTTTTTTACTCTCCCTCCTTTCCCAATATCACCTTTTTCTCACCTTTTTTTAAGGAGCGCCCTAAAAATGTCTGCTTCGTCGGCAGTCTTGTCTTGTCTCCCTGTAGCGTATGTCTGCTCTTAGTGGGACTGTGCCGAAAATATACTTTTCAGTTCTTATGTGTCTTATGCATGTTAAGAATTGACAATAAATCATCTTGAATCTTGAATCTTGACTGCGTGGGTTCCCTCCGGGTACTCCGGCTTCTTCCCACCGCCAAAAAAATACATGCACCTGGGAGTAGGTTGATTGGCATTACTAAAATTGGCCCGAGTGTGTGAATGTGAGTGTGAATGTTGTCTGTCTATCTGTGTTGGCCCTGCGATGAGGTGGCGACTTGTCCAGGGTGTACCCCTCCTTCCGCCCGAATGCAGCTGAGATAGGCTCCAGCGACCCCGAATGGGACAAGTGGTAGAAAATGGATGGATTTTTGCAAGTTCTGGTGTGTTCACACTTGACATTAAACATTAGCTGAACCATTGCCCCCATTTGTTAAGGAGATAAGTCGGATCCCCCTTGAAGAAATGAGGAAGTCCTAGCCTTAGAAGTGTGTGTGTGTGTGTGTGTGTGTGTGTGTGTGTGTCTTTCCTTCATTAAGTTCCCAGCGCCTACAGGGAATCGCACACGCATGCGTCAGTGACCGCAGCCTACAAACAGCAAACGATCAGGCCTGACTTTCAGCTGTGACTTTCAGTGGAATGAAACCCGCCGAGGGGAGCCCCTCCTCCGCACTCTGCAGTCCTCTCGTTCGCTTTTCGCACACTCTCTCATAGTTGCTTTCAACTTGGAATTGGCTCCTGGCGCAGTTTAAATGAAACTTGCCCTCCTACCGATGGATTCTAACCTTTAATATTATGTCCCTTTGTTGTCAAGTGTATATCAAACTTTCATCATGCAATATGTATTGCTCTCAGTCCGTGCCTCTGTAATCTTCACTATGAGCCGGACTGAAAGCGCACAAAAAAAAAGTTACTGTGAGAAAAGCGGAGTGAATTTCATCTGGCGCCCAATTGCATCTGAGTCACGCTTTTATATGCTGAAATACAGCCTGACCGATGGCCCCATAGTCTATGTCCACCGGGAACACCAAAATCAGCACACACACAAATATTTTCGTGCTCATAAAACCTGTCGTACGCGTACAGAATGAAAATCTGCGCGCAATGCATGGACCGGCTATAAGGTATAGCAAGGCATGTAAAAGTGACGGCTTCACGACCATTAAAGGCCTACTGAAACCCACTACTACCGACCACGCAGTCTGATAGTTTATATATCAGTGATGAAATCTTAACATTGCAACACATGCCAATACGGCCGGGTTAGCTTACTAAAGTGCAATTTTAAATTTTGCGCGAAATATCCTGCTGAAAACGTCTCGGTATGATGACGCCAGCACGTTACGTCACGGATTATAGAGGACATTTTGGGACAGCATGGTGGCCAGCTATTAAGTCATCTGTTTTCATCGCAAAATTCCACAGAATTCTGAACATATTTGTTGGTGAATCTTTTGCAATTTGTTCAATGAACAATGGAGACAGCAAAGAAGAAAGCTGTAGGTGGGAAGCGGTGTATTGCGGGCGGCTGCAGCAACACAAACACAGCCGGTGTTTCATTGTTTACATTCCCGGAAGATGACAGTCAAGCTTTACCATTGGCCTGTGGAGAACTGGGACAACAGAGACTCTTACCAGGAGGACTTTGAGTTGGATGCGCAGACGCGGTACCGTGAGTACGCATGCAGCTGCGGCTTCCAAACATTTGATCGCTTGCCCGTACGGGCGTGCCGCTATGTGCATGTCACGTACGTAACTTTGGAGACTTTGGGGAAATATATGTGCTGTATGAACTTTGGGGAGGTGAACGGTACTTTGGGCTGTGGGATTGAGTGTGTTGTGCAGGTGTTTGAGTTTTATTGGCGGGTTATATGGACGGGAGAGGGGAGGTGTTTTTTATGCGGGATTAATTTGTATATATATGTCTTGTGTTTATTTACTGTTTTAGTCATTCCCAGCTGAATATCAGGTCCCACCCGCCTCTCACAGCATCTTCCCTATCTGAATCGCTCCCACTCCCCTCTAGTCCTTCACTCTCACTTTCCTCATCCACAAATCTTTCATCCTCGCTCAAATTAATGGGGAAATCGTCGCTTTCTCGGTCCGAATCGCTCTCGCTGCTGGTGGCCATGATTGTAAACAATGTGCAGATGTGAGGAGCTCCACAACCTGTGACGTCACACTACTCGTCTGCTACTTCCGGTACAGGCAAGGCTTTTTTATCAGCGACCAAAAGTTGCAAACTTTATCGTCGATGTTCTCTACTAAATCCTTTCAGCAAAAATATGGCAATATCGCGAAATGATCAAGTATGACACATAGAATGGACCTGCTATCCCCGTTTAAATAAGAAAATCACATTTCAGTAGGCCTTTGAAATCTAAAACCTCCAGGTCGCGTGCGGCTGCGAAATCACGACCCTGCGCGCAGCTCTGCAAGCTGCATGATGGCTGGAGCAGGCGAGTCTCCCCAACTGTTATTAACCATGTTTATATGTACAAAACCCAAACCCAGGGAAGTTGGCACATTGTGTAATTCGTAAAAAAAAACCAGAATACAATGATTTGCAAATCGTTTTCAACTTATATTCAATTGAATAGACTGCAAAGACAAGATATTTAATGTTCAAACTGAGAACTTTTTTTTATTTTTTATTTAATGGCAGCAACATATTGCAAAAAAGTTTTTTTTTTACCACTGTGTTACATGGCCTTTCCTTTTAACAACACTCAGTAAATGTTTGGGAACTGAGGAGACCAATTTTTGAAGCTTTTCAGGTGGAATTATTTCCCATTCTTGCTTGATGTACAGCTTAAGTTGTTCAACAGTCCGGGGGTCTCTGTTGTGGTATTTTAGGCTTCATAAAGCGCCACGCATTTTCAATGGGAGACAGGTCTGGACTACAGGCAGGCCAGTCTAGTACCCGCACTCTTTTACTATGAAGCCACGCTGTTGTAACATGTGCAGAATGTGGCTTGGCATTGTCTTGCTGAAATAAGCAGGGGCGTCCATGATAACGTTGCTTGGATGGCAACATATGTTGCTCCAAAACCTGTATGTACATTACAGCATTACTGGTGCCTTCACAGATGTGTAAGTTATCCATGCTTTGCGCACTAATACACCCCCATACCATCACAGATGCTGGCTTTTGAACTTTGCGCCTATATCAATCCGGATGGTTCTTTTCCTCTTCGACATCTACAGTTTCCAAAAACAATTTGAACTGTGGACTTGTCAGACCACAGAACACTTTTCCACTTTGCATCAGTCCATCTTAGATGAGCTCGGGCCCAGCGAAGCCGGCGGCGTTTCTGGGTGTTGCAGATAAATTACTTTTGCTTTGCATAGTAGAGTTTTAACTTGCACTTACAGATGTAGCGACAAACTGTAGTTACTGACAGTGGTTTTCTGAAGTGTTCCTGAGCCCATGAGGTGATATCCTTTACACACTGATGTCGGTTTTTGATGCAGTACCGCCTGAGGGATCGAAGATCACAGGCATTCAATGTTTGTTTTCAGCCTTGCCGCTTACGTGCAGTGATTCCTCCAGATTCTCTGAACCTTTTGATGATATCACGGACCGTAGATGGTAAAATCACTAAATTCCTTGCAATAGCTCATTGAAAAATGTTGTTCTTAAACTGTGCGACAATTTGCTCACATTTCTGTTCACAAAGTGGTGACCCTCGCCCCATCCTTGTTTGTGAATGACTGAGCATTTCATGGAAGCTGCTTTTATACCCAATGATGGCACCCACCTGTTCCCAATTAGCCTGTTCACCTGTGGTATGTTCCAAATAAGTGTTTGATGAGCATTCCACAACTGTCTCAATCTGTTTTGCCACTTGTGTCAGCTTTTTTGAAACATGTTGCAGGCATCAAATTCCAAATGAGCTAATATTTGCAAAAAATAACAAAATTTACCAGTTCGAACGTTAATTATCTTGTCTTTGCAGTCTATTCAATCGAATATCGGTTGAAAAAGATTTGCAAATCATTGTATTCTGTTTTTGTTTACGATTTACACAATGTGCCAACTTCACTGGTCTTGGGTTTTTTATATATTTGGTAATATGTTGGCAACCGTAAAAATACAGATAGCCACAGCTTGGAGGAAAAAGATTGCCCGACATGCTAAAAATGTGCTTGTGGACAGTGGTAGCAAGAGGAAGCAACACATAAAAATAAAGCTCTCTTGACAGGAACTAACTACACTTTGCATCTTGCATTAGTGACACAAATACTAACTTGTTGTGTTTTAATTTTGTAGCTGTATGTAGAAATGGCGCCGCTGAAGTGGCATCAGCATTGTGCTCTTTTAATGTATTTTATGTCCTGTGTTTTTACCTTTTTGTGTGGGCTTGTTGTGGGATGATTAAAGTCTATCGTGTCTTATCGTATCGTATTGTTAAAAAAAATATATTGCGGGCTAACACAATGCGAAAAAAAGAGGCACAGGTATCATCATGTTTTACTTTAACACGGAAATCAAAGTTACATTTAAGGCAGCAAATGAATCAAAACTCATCAAATACAAAAGTCAACAACTCTTAAAAAAAAAATTAAAAAAAAAATTAAAAAAAACTCTAGTGGGAACATTGTGACTGTTTTTGTGGGGATTTAAAATGTTGCAGCTTTTGCCTGGATGTCAAAAGGCTCACTGCACTGCAAAAAGTCAGTGTTCAAAAACAAGAAAAAATAATACAAAAATGAGGGGTATTTTATTTGAACTAAGCAAAATTATCTGCCAATAGAACAAGTAAATTTGGCTTGTCAAGACTTTCCAAAACAAGTAAAATTAGCTAACCTCAATGAACCCAAAAATACCTTAAAATACGTATATTCTCACTAATAACAAGTGCACTTTTCTTGGTAGAAAAAAAAATTAGACCTTTTTGCTCAATATGTTGAAAAATATTCTTAAATTAAGTAAATGCTAGTGCCATTATCTCGGCATCATTATTTTTTTTTTTCATGCTTGAAGTAAGAAATTATTACTTTAAAAAAGTAGTTTTATACTTGTGAGTGTTGATGACACAGCTTTGCATCAGTTGATATTCTAGTTTCAAGCATGTTTTACTCAATGTAGGTCATAAAATCTCAGCAACAAGCTGTAATATCTTACTGAGATAATTTAGGACCAAAACCCTTAAAACAAGTAAAACACTCTAACATAAAATCTGCTTAGTGAGAAGAATGATCTTATCAGACAGAAAATAAGCAATTATCACCCTTATTTGAGATATGTAATCTTACTTAGATTTCAGTTTTTGCAATGTGGGAAGTGGTCAATCAACAAAAGTCATAAAAGTAATTAAATCAGAAAAAAGGGCTTCAAGGTTATTATAGCGTCATAATGTGAAACCGACACATGCCCAGTGCGAGTGTAACCCCACCTCACGCCTCAACTTCATCATTGAAGGTCAACGGAAAGTGACTCACACATGTGGCATTTCACAGAGGGAGTCAGGGTGCGCTGCTTTAAATGCGCCGCGCACAACTTGAAATACTTTTGTATTTCCAGATGGATATTTCAAAAACATTTAATGTTGCACCATGGACATTTTAGGAATATTATAATTATGATTCCAGTATACGGAACTAAGTGTGTGTATTACTCATAGTGAATCATAACAAAAGACAGCCCTGAAAGTAGAACACTCTTCGTGGAAAAGCAACATTGATGATGAACCCTGGAATTTCTACTGGATGCGTAACGGCAGCTGAATGCCGCCGCCACGGAATGGGGCCGCCATCCCCACTTATGTTCTGTTGTGGCTCTTTTGAGCAACAGAATAGCGCAAAGATCTTACGAGGTCTGGCGAATCTGCACGTAATCATGTGATCAGGGGAGTAGTAGTAAGGCAACACACACACACACACACACACACACACACACACACACACACACACACACACACACACACACACACACACACACACACACACACACATCAACCACTCCCCTGCTTTCCTGGCCCCCGTATCAGCTAGTATTTGACACAGGCCCCCGTATTCCCATATCTCTGCCTGGAATATGCCTCTATATCCTATATGTCAAGGTTCGCGAGCCAAAATAATGATCTATGGCCCCCGGGATGATACAGTATTTGATTAGTATTAGAACCGGCCCGCAGGATCTGTCAATCCTTTCCGTGTCCGGGCCAGGTAAGGTTCCCCGTGTTGGGTCAAATTAAGCCGTTGCAAAGCTGAAACTTAAAGGAATTGACGGAAGGGCACCACCAGGAGTGGAGCCTGCGGCTGTTTTTCACGCACCAATACTCCATCAGTGTTGGCGCTAGCAATTTTCAAAATGGGGTCCCAGCATACTTGCCAACCTTGAGACCTCCAAATTCGGGAGATTTGGGGGGGGGGGTGGTTTGAGGTGGGCAGGGTCGTAGTGGGCGGGTGCGGGGTTAAGGGGGGATGAGTGTATTTATAGCTAGAATTCACTGAAATTCAAGTATTTCTTATATATATATATATACCGTATTTTTCGGAGTATAAGTCGCACCGGAGTATAAGTCGCACCTGCCGAAAATACATAATAAAAAAGGAAAAAAAACATACTGTATATAAGTCGCACTGGAGCCCAGCTAAACTATGAAAAAAAAAAGTGACTTATAGTCCGAAAAATACGGTAAATAAAATAGATACTTGATTTTCAGTGAATTCTAGCTATATACAGTGTTGGGTTGGTTACTGAAAAGAAGTAACTAGTTACAGTTACTAGTTACTTCATTTCAAAAGTAACTCAGTTACTAACTCAGTTACTTACACCAAAAAATAATGCGTTACTGTGAAAAGTAACTATTTAGTTACTTCTTTTTTCTTTTTTTTTTAAAGCTCCAATTAATGCCCTTTTAGCCTTCATTTCAGTACTGTTATTGCACTGGAGAATAATACAAACTGTTGATCAACTTGACACGCATTTGCATCACTCAACTCTGCTAAGCCATGTGGTCTACATACAACACACAAAGACAAAGATATGTTACAAAGGCCAATTTGTTTCTGGCCAGAACAAATTGACAAAACTATTTTAAATAGCTGCAACATAACATACATAAGTAACAAACAGCATAATAACAGCATAGATGTAAACCAAGAAAGGCACACACTACATACACAAAGTCTAACCAGGCATTTTCTTCCTCAAGTAATTCTTATACAAAATCATGTCTGAAACCCAGAACACTACACATTTCCCCAATTTTAGTTTAGAGATAAGGAAAGATTGGCCTGGCCCACTAGGATCCCTCTTTATGTTTGTGAACTTTATAGTCTATACATTTAGAGTGATGTGATAATCAAACACTCTAGAAGTCTAGAATGAAAGAGTATATAAGAGAATTGACAGCAACGTTCCCTCTCAGGAGCGCGCATGTGCAATTGCGCACTGCTCAAGCGTCCTGCGCACGGCAAATCTATGCCATGCACAAAATCAAATAAAAAAATAAGCGCATAACAATTTTCGACACGACACGGACACGACAGAGAAAACCGTTTTCGTCATCATTGTTCAAATATTGTAACGTCTGTCGAGACGCTTTGAGGACATGAATTCCATCCATCACTTTACTGAGCAAAACTCTTTACTGTCGGCCATAAACACATCACCAAAACATTAGTAAAAAAAATGATATCTAGCAAAACGGGTCATTTTCTGCAGTACAAACCAGACCAAAAGCAACTTTGTTATATCAACAGCAGCCGCTCGCTCTCTCACGTGCGCCAACACTTGCACATATGGCACTTAGCCAGTGATGCGTTTACAGCCACACAAAAAGTCGGACAACTCCAACACCACACATAAAGTGTCATTCCAGGTCGTTACACTATGATTTACCAATCAAATGTGTGCTTATTCTAGTGTCATTTATTAGGAATCTTAATTTATAAATATTAATCATTAAATGCTGTTAGTATATTAAATAAATATTAATAAAAATATATTTTTTACAAACAGGAAGTTGCAGGAATGTACACATGATCCCCTGCTTACATCTCATTGTGCAACATGTGAATGTTTTAATGGGAACTAAATGCAATGTCTGAAAGGGGTACAAATTATTTCCAAAGCAGGACCTCCACCCAGACAAACAATACAAGTACACAGTTCATGAAAAACAATATTTTTTGTTATTGTCATTATAAGTGGGCCTAAACACTTATATTAGAAATGGAAATGACTGCTGTCATTTGATTATAATAATAAGAGAATGTTGTCTGTCTATCTGTGTTGGCCCTGTGATGAGGTGGGGACTTGTCCAGGGTGTACCCTGTCTTCCGCCCGAATGCAGCTGAGATAGGCTCCAGCGACCTCGAAAGGGACAAGCGGTAGAAAATAGATGGATGGATGGAGATGTAAGTTGTTATTTAGTGAGGTTTGGGACAGGTGTGCTGCTGGTGTAGCCACAGTGTGCACGTCTAAAGTTGCTCACATGGACTCCACTCAATGCTCCGGGACTTTTTGCATTTGCTCACACATGAACAATTAGAGGGAACATTGATTGACAGAGTGTGTACCTTCAGCGGTGAATGGTGGTGGTGGTGGAGGTGAAGTGGCATCAGAGTCTCTGTCTCTCTTTACTAGCTTCGTCGAAGCATGTTGCTATGTAGCTTGTTTCAGCAGATTTGAATTGCTGTTTTGGGCAGTAGATGGCATCTTTGATCCAAAGCACAATTTACATTTAACTAAAATGTTATTTTCTTTGTGCTCGACAAAAGAAAAGTAGTGAAAATATCTCCATGTTAGCAAACTCGACTTCTGGCTCCCCCCTCTCCTCCCTCCCCACACACCCACACAGAGCGCATGTCTCTCTCTCTTCTCCGGTTTGTGACACAAGAAGAATCAGAAGGATGACACAGCAGCCCTCCGATAAAACACACTTTATACTACATAAAATGTAACGTAAAAAAACGCAGTAACGCATCATGTAGTAACGGTAACGGAGTTACTGAATATAAAAAAATAACGCGTTAGATTACTAGTTACCGCCGAAACTAATGGCGTTACAGTAACGTGTTACTTTGTAACGCGTTAGTCCAACACTGGCTATATATATATATATATATGTATATATATATATATATATATATATATATATATATATATATATATATGTATATATGTATTTTATTATATATATATTTATATATATATATATATATATATATATATGTATTTTATTTTATATATATATATATATATATGTATTTTATTGTATATATATATATATATGTATATGTATATATATATGTATATATGTATATATATATATATATGTATTTTATTGTATATATATATATATATGTATATGTATATATATATGTATATATGTATATATATATATATATGTATTTTATTGTATATATATATATATATAAATAAAATAAATAAATACTTGAATTTCAGTATTCATTTATTTACACATTTACACACACATAACACTCCTCTACTCATTGTTGTATTTGAAAGTGCAATGCTTTGCAGCCAGTAGCACAGCCTTTGAAGGAGCATAGGTATGGGAAGTGTAATATTCTGTATTGGAGTCAATAACCAGGGGAGGTGACGAAGTTACTTCTCTTTACTTCATACTTCAGAACCGACTCCCACACTTGCCATCAGGGTGCGTAATACAACGTAAACCGTTGGCCAACCAAAAAGTAACCACGGAACACTAGTGTTCTGTGGTTACTTTTTGGTTGGCCAAGCGGACGTGACGACGGGCTGTCCTCACTCAGGTCCGCACAGACCTGGAGGGGGCGTGCCTTAAGTCTGGCTGGAAATCGGGAGAAATTCAGGAGAATGGTTGTCCCGGGAGATTTTCGGGAGAGGCACTGAAATTCGGGAGGGTTGGCAAGTATGGGTCCCAGGGACCCTGTCAAGTCATAAAAAATGGGGTAAATGTTTGGGGTCCCACTTTTTTGTAAGCGTTTAGAAAACAAATGACAAATGTATGCATTATCCTTTTATATCTCACATTATATATTGTGTTTTGGAAAAAGGTTGTCATGAAAATTACTTAATTCATTAAAACAAAGAATACAAAAGAAAGCACATTTTTATGCATATGTAAATGTATTCAGTTATAAACATTCATTCACTTTCTTCTTTACTTCATGGATCTAAACTTTTTTATTGTAATATTTTAAGAATGTGTTTGTTCTATTTTTTTGCCAAAGTAAGACAAAGAAAACAATTTGAAGTTGTCTTTATTTTTTTGTTTTAATGCCATGATTTTAATAGTCCGGCCCGCGTGTGCACAGATTTTCCTCCATGCGGCCCCTGAGCTAAAAAGAGTTGGACACCCCTGCTCTATATGATTGATTTTTATGTTTTTATCTTGGACCTCCGGAATCAGCATGTCCTATCCTTTTGTGTCAACGAGGTCAAAATATGTCTGAAAACCTTTGACAAGTTGATTTCATGTCCGTCGTTTCAAAGTGTAAAATACAATTTGCCTTGAAAACGAGTATTTTATTTTGAAAGTTAACCCGATCATTTATTTTTGCGTTTGTGCATGACTTCCTGTCCAACACACGCAGTTTTTAGCTAAATTGAGGTGGCGACTTGTCCAGGCTGTACCCCGCCTAGCGCCCGAATGCAGCTGAGATAGGCTCCAGCGACCCCAAAAGGGACAAGCGGTAGAAAATGGATGGATGGATGGATGAACAGATGTGTTGCGGCGACCGGCAATTACAGAAGCAGCGTTGGAAACTGAACACAATGAGTCCGTCGCCATGGTGCCGGCGTTCCAGCCAAAATACGTTCAATCTCACTCTTCTGTCTCTACACTGTGTCTGCTTGCATGTGCTCTGTGCGTGTGAGTTGACTACACATGCGCCTCTGCTCGTTTTACCAGCAATGTCACTACGTGACGACGGTGCGTCGTCATGTCTATATATATATATATATATATATATATATATATATATATATATATATATATATATATAATGTATAGGGACGGTGTGGCGGAGTTGGGAGAGTGGCCGTGCCAGCAACCTGAGGGTTCCTGTTTCAATCCCCACCTTCTACCAACCTTGTCACGTCCGTTGTGTCCTTGATCAAGACATTTCAGCCTTGCTCCTGATGGCTCCTGCCATCAGTGTGTGAATGGGTGAATGTGAAAATAGTGTCAAAGCGCTTTGACTACCTTGAAGGTAGAAAATCGCTATACAAGTATGACCCATTTACCATATGTATATATGTATATGTATATATGTATATATATATATTTTTTTTATTTTTATTTTTTTTTTGTGTATTTTTTTTTTTTTTTATCCAGGTATTTTTGGGATCATCAATGGGATACATTATTTAAAAATGTTTAACAATTAAATTAACCTAAAATATTACTTATTTCATTTTTGTGGAAAATATCGATTATGAGATGCGATGCAAATGTAAGCCACGGTGACACTATTGTTAATTTTTTTTATGTTTTTATTTATTTTTTTTATAAATGGCTGTGATGATAATGTAAATAAGGGATTTCTAATGACTGCAATGTTGGAATTCTTATTACAAACCCTGTTTCCATATGAGTTGGGAAATTGTGTTAGATGTAATTATAAACGGAATACAATGATCTGCAAATCATTTTCAACCCATATTCAGTTGAATATGCTACAAAGACAACATATTTGATGTTCAAACTGATAAACATTTTTTTTGTGTGCAAATCATTAACTTTAGAATTTGATGCCAGCAACACGTGACAAAGAAGTTGGAAAAGGTGGCAATAAATACTGATAAAGTTGAGGAATGCTCATCAAACACTAATTTGGAACATCCCACAGGCGTGCAGGCTAATTGGGAACAGGTGGGTGCCATAATTGGGTATAAAAACAGCCTCCCAAAAAATGCTTAGTCTTTCACAAGAAAGGATGGGGCGAGGTACACCCCTTTGTCCACAACTGCGTGAGCAAATAGTCAAACAGTTTAAGAACAACGTTTCTCAAAGTGCAATTGCAAGAAATTTAGGGATTCCAACATCTACGGTCCATAATATCATCAAATGGTTCAGAGAATCTGGAGAAATCCCTGCTTGTAAGCAGCATGGCCGGAAACCAACATTGAATGACCGTGACCTTTGATTCCTCAGACGGCACTGTATCAAAAACCGACATCAATCTCTAAAGGATATCACCACATGGGCTCAGGAACACTTGAGAAAACCACTGTCACTAAATACAATTTGTCGCTACATCTGTAAGTGCAAGTTAAAGCTCTACTATGCAAAGCGAAAGCCATTTATCAACAACATCCAGAAACGCCGCCGGCTTCTCTGGGCCCGAAATCATCTAAGATGGACTCATGCAAAGTGGAAAAGTGTTCTGTGGTCTGACGAGTCCACATTTCAAATTGTTTTTGGAAATATTCGACATTGTGCATGCGGACCAAAGGGGAAGCGAACCATCCAGACTGTTATCGACGCAAAGTTCAAAAGCCAGCATCTATGATGGTATGGGGGTGCATTAGTGCCCAAGGCATGGGTAACTTACACATCTGTGAAGGCACCGTTAACACTGAAAGGTACATACAGGTTTTGGAACAACATATGCTGCCATCTAAGCACCGTCTTTTTCATGGACGCCCCTGCTTATTTCAGCAAGACAATGCCAAGCCACATTCAGCACGTGTTGCAACAGCGTGGCTTCGTAAAAAAAGAGTGCGGGTACTTTCCTGGCCCATCTGCAGTCCAGACCCGTCTCCCATCAAAAATGTGTGGCGCATTATGAAGCGTAAAATACAACAGCGGAGACCCCGGACTGTTGAACGACTGAAGCTCTACATAAAACAAGAATGGGAAAAATTCCACTTTCAAAGCTTCAACATTTAGTTTCCTCAGTTCCCAATCGTTTGAGTGTTGTTAAAAGAAAAAGTGATGTAACACAGTGGTGAACATGCCCTTCCCCAACTACCTTAGCACGTGTTGCAGCCATGAAATTCTAAGTTAATTATTATTTGCCAAAAAATAAATAAAGTTTATGAGTTTGAACATCAAATATCTTGTCTTTGTAGTGCATTCAATTGAATATGGGTTGAGAAGGATTTGCAAATCATTGTATTCCGTTTATATTTACATCTAACACAATTTCCCAACTCATGGAAACGGGGTTGGTAATATTGATACTGTCGTTGATATTATTCATTTTTGTTTGACTACTTCTGGATTGTTTTGTGCCATGTTTGCGTGTCCTCTCAGTTGCTCTGTTGATTGCTATTCTGAATGTTGCTAGGGCGGGCTTGGTTTTGGACTTTAAATTGTATTATTATGGTATTATTGTGCATTATTTTATTGGACTGATTAATTTAAAATAAATAAATAAATAAATTAAAAAAAAGTCCAGGTATTTTTCCGACGCACTTTCGCACCTATTTTAATTAATTTGGGCGTTTTGATGTAAATTGTACATTTTATTTGTGCCGGTATACCGTACAACCCTAGTGTGCACATTCTAATGTAATGTTGTGTGTTTTTTTTTTCTTTAATCTATAGCTCACATACTTGCATGGAAAACACAGTACACAAGTTTTCTGCCTCCTTTTTTGTAGATGTGGCCCCAAGGCCTAATAATGAGTTTATGACAAACTCCATCTAATTCAATGTGATTAAATCCAGGAGAGCACATACAGCAATGCAGAGGTCGTACAGTACCTCCTCTCTCATGTTGTCTCTCCCAAGCTGATTTAGCCATGCAGAAGTGCCCTGGAACCCCATCTGCATTCCTTCCCCAATTAAGCCAGCATCATCTGATTCCAATTAGTCTAATTATAGCAGCGATAGCAGGAAAGGAACACGCGCCTCCACTTTTTGAAGAGAGCGGGAATGTTGGTGTGCCCTTAAGGGCGGGCTCACTCTGGAAAAATCCACAACAAATGTGAGCGCAACATCTCAGCAAACAGCTGCAAAATGTTGAGCATTCTGTTGTCAGGACGAGTGGGGACTCCATGGTGACGGACCATGTAATCGCCTCACACACTTAACAAGGTCAGGCTAATGGCGGGACATGGGTGTTGTTAATCACACTGTGACGTGATGAACACTAATCCCCTTGGTTTGTCTTGTTAAAGGACAAACCCATCCCTCTCTCTCCCCTTCAAACTCGTGTTTTGACACCCGCGGGTGCCAGTAGAATATCAGATTTTATCGACACGCCAATCATTTGCGTGCACTCGAGAAAAACACCTCAATCTCATTGCGATTGACTTTTTAAAAGTCGGATTAACACGCGGACGATATTTCTAAAATGAATTACTCATCGATCGATCAGAAGTCGGATACTATTTGTGCTTGTGCCAGGGTCCGCAACGTACTCGTCAGTCCCTGCGGGGTTTCGCAAGCTTTTTTTCGTGATTGGCGCGGCCTGAAATGTCTGATTTTGCAAGCTTTTCCAAAACATATTTTTGATAAACATTGCATCAGCTTGGGATACGGATTCGTAAACAATGTTTCAAGGGTCCTCTGTAATGTGTGGTGACTTTAGGGCTGAATCACAATTATTTGCCCTTCGCCCTCGGTTTTGGGAGTTCACATCACACAAATGGTCTTTCAATTCTCCTGTAAGGGTAAGGGAAAAAGCTAAGTGTATAGCCCCAGGAAACAAAGTGTGTTCTCCACCACACTTTCAACCAAGTGTTATGAAAAGAAAGCTACCGTATTTTCCGGACTATAAAGCGCACTTAAATCTTGTTTGTTTTCTCAAAACTCGACAGTGTGCCTTATAACCCGATGCGCCTAATGCAGTGGTTCTTAACCTGGGTTCGATCGAACCCTAGGGGTTCGGCAAGTCTGCCTCAGGGGTTCGGCGGAAGTCAAGACATCGTGTACATAAAAACTTCTCCCTATCGGCGTATTATGGATACCCCCAAACAGTATTCTCTATTTTTTCCATATGCGTGGACCTACTCAGTGGCCTTGTGGTTAGAGTGTCCGCCCAGAGATTGGTAGGTTGTGAGTTCAAACCCCGGCCGAGTCATACCAAAGACTATAACAATGGGACCCATTAACTCCCTGCTTGGCACTCAGCTTCAAGGGCTGGAATTGGGGGTTAAATCACCAAAAATGATTCCCGGGCGCGGCACGGCTGCTGCACACTGCTCCCCTCACTTCTCAGGGGGTGAACAAGGGGATGGGTCAAATGCAGAGGACACATTTCACCACACTTAGTGTGTGTGTGACAATCATCGGTACTTTAACTTAGATGTGCACACTGTGGCCACACCAGCAGCACACCTGTCCCAAACCTGACTAAATACCAAGTTAATGACCCCAAAAGGGACACGCGGTAGAAGATGGATGGATGTTTTATTATTATAATCAAATGACAGCTGTCATTTCCATGCTATTATAAGTGTTTTGGCCCACTTACAATGACAATAACAAAAAATATATTTTTTCATGAGATGGTTATTTGTATTGTATGTCTGGGTGGGGGGTCCTGCTTTGGAAATAATTGTTACCCATTTCCGATATCGCATTTAGTTCCCACTAAAACATTCACATGTTGCACAATAAGATGTAAACACGGGATCATGTGTACATTCCTGTAACTTTCTGTTTGTAACATATATCTTTATTAGTATGTATTTAATATAATATTAATCATTTCATGGTTAATATGTATAAATTAAGATTAAATTAAGAAAAAAAAACATTTTATTTTTCACTAAAGAAGGGTTCGGTGAATGCGCATATGAAACTGGCGGGGTTCAGTACCTCCAACAAGGTTAAGAACCACTGGCCTAATGTAAGGAATAAGTTTGGTTGAGCTTACTTACCTCGAAGCTATTTTATTTGGTACATGGTTTAATAAAAAGTATGACCAGTAGATGGCAGTCAAACATAAGAGGTAAGTGTAGCCTGCACTATGATGGCAATATGACTCAAGTAAACAACACCAACATTTTAAATGTTCCATTGAAAATATAGAACATTACACACGGCGCTCAAAAATCTATCAAAATGTTTTAGTATGACTTTGGTAAGCTATGAAGCCGCAGCCCTTGATGGGTTGTACTTTGCTTCGACATACAAGTATTATTATGGTGTGTGTATAAGGTAAGACATATCTGGCATTTTGTTTTGCAATATTATGCAAAAACAACTGTTCTTACCTTCTGGTACCTGCTGATCTGTATTTGGGATCTGCGTAAATACTGAAGAATTGCGCGCGTCCGCCTTTGTATTCCGCTCCGACACCGTAGTCGATAAGCTTCTTCTTTTTCTCTATCTTCTTGTTATGTGACATTCATCCTCCGCTGTTGCCATTTCTGATATAAAGTAGTGTCAAGTTCTTACATGTACACTCGACACAATGCAGCACCAAAATATTGGTATCGGGACAACCCTAGTGCAGAATGGATTGAGTTTGTTCAATGAGCAGAATAAGGAGCACAATTATATGTAATGGCTCATTCTTGTTTGAAAACATAGCAAAACGTCACAGATGATAACATGAATGTGCCGTAAATGATCCAGTGTCTCCATAGTGAAAGAAAAAATAAATAAATAAATAAAATAAAAAAATAAATAAAAATGTGTGTTGTTGTATTGTGCAGGTTTGAAATAAATACTTAAAAAAATAAATAAATTAATTAAAAAAAGCTGCGTCGACATGCAAAAACGTCATTTAAATAAGACAATTTTAGTAGCTCAGACGCAACACGCCACTAATAACTAAATTTCTAAAGACAATATAACATACATCGGTAAACGTGAATGCATATGCAAAAGTGCAATCTATTTCTTTATATCTGCACCGTATTGCTCTTTTATCCTGCACTACAACGAGCTTATGCAACAAAATGTCATTCTTATCTGTACTGTAAAGTTCAAATTTGAATGACAATAAAGGAAGTCTAAGTCTAATAGTACACGCTATTTTATAGATTGCATATGCTGTTTAGCGTGAGATATTTGGATGTTAGTAGATCAGGCCTTTATGTACAGGCCTTGTCAATACACATATGTATCTTGTTTTCATTTTTGTTATAGAAATACACTATATTGCCAAAAGTATTTGGCCACCTGCCTTGACTCACATATGAACTTGAAGTACCATCCCATTCCTAACCCATAGGGTTCAATATGATGTCGGTCCACCTTTTGCAGCTATTACAGCTTCAACTCTTCTGGGAAGGCTGTCCACAAGGTTGCGGAGTGTGTTTATAGGAATTTCCCACCATTCTTCCGAAAGCGCATTGGTGAGGTCACACACTGATGTTGGTCGAGAAGGCCTGGCTCTCAGTCTCCCTTCTATTTCAACCCAAAGGTGTTTTATCGGGTTCAGGTCAGGACTCTGTGCAGGCCAGTCAAGTTCATCCACACCAGACTCTGTCATCCATGTCTTTATGGACCTTGCTTTGTGCACTGGTGGTCATTCATGTTGGAAGAGGAAGGGGCTCGCTTCAAACTGTTCCTACAAGGTCGGGAGCATGGAATTATCCAAAATGTTTTGTTATCCTGGAGCATTCAAAGTTCCTTTCACTGGAACGAAGCGGCCAAGCCCAACTTCTGGAAAAACAACCCCACACCATAACTCCTGCATCCGCTGACCCCTCTCTGTCAGTTTATGTGGCTTACCACTTTGTGGCTGAGTTGCTGTTGTTCCCAAACTCTTCCATTTTCTTATAATAAATCCGACAGTTGACTTTGGAATATTTAGGGGCCAGGAAAGTTCACGACTGGATTCGTTGCACAGTTGGCATCCTATGACAGTTCCACGCTGGAAATCACTGAGAGCGGCCCATTCTTTTACAAATGTTTGTAGAAACAGTCTCCATGCCTAAGTGCTTGATTTTATACACCTGTGGCCGGGCCAAGTGATTAACACACCTGATTCTGATCATTTGGATGGGTGGCCAAGTACTTTTGGCAATATAGTGTATTGCAATTTAAGAAGACAACACTGACACACAAGTTGTGTTTCAATTGTTTTTACGTCTAAAACAGTGGTAAAGGTCTTATCGTCAAATATGGAGTCATCACAGAACAATCAGAATCTATTTAAAGCACTATCAGGGCGGTCGTTGATTGAAGTGGATATTCTTGGCACAGGAGCAACGGGTGATTATGTTCTGATGCCTTTGGCTAACACAAGAACCGCCGCTTAAATCCTACAGCGAGTATACGAGCGACACAGCTGTAAAGATATTCCTTAAACGCCGCGTTAGGTACTAGAAACCTTTGTTTTATGTGACGTGGCTATACGAGCTGAGAGGAGTGTAATTGCCACACGGCCTTGCGGGGGAGGACCGGGGATGGAATTGCACCCAGTGTGTGTCGACTAGGATTGTGCATCGGAGTGTGGAAATGAGGAAGGAATTAATTTGATTCATGCGTGCTTGAGTACAAGCAAACATGTTGTAAAGATGATAATGCGATCATTTTTCGTGTCGTAGCGTGTACTGCAGTCTTGTCGTCCGTTCATTACGCGTAACTATCTTCCGTACACAGAGAAGTACAGCTAATTAGCCGCCTTCAGGCTAAGATAAAAGTCAACTTTAGCATCAAACCGCAGGCCCCATTACTGATCTGGACATTCTCGATTAAAGTGCTCATTAGGTAACGTTCCAGGTCGGTAACTCCCAGAAAGTCGTCTTATTTCCCTGTCTTTATTGTGCAGTTGTGTGCAATGGGCCTTAGCTCAGTGTTTTTCAACCACTGTGCGATACGGTCTGGTGTGCCGTGGGAGATGATCTAATTTCACCTATTTGGGTTAAAAATATTGTTTGCAAACCGGTAATTATAGTCTGCAAATTATGTGTTGTTGTTGAGTTAAAATCTCGGCAGAGTAACCGTGTAATACTCTTCCATGTCAGTAGGTGGCAGCCGGTCGCTAATTGCTTTGTAGATGTCGGGAACAGCGGGAGGCAGTGTGCAGGTAAAAAGGTGTCTAATGTTTAAACCAGTGGTTCTTAACCTGGGTTCGATCGAACCCTAGGGGTTAACTCAGGGGTTCGGCGGAGGTCAAAACACACCCGACTCATCGTGTAAATACAAACTTCTCCCTATCGGCGTATTACGGATATGTTAACAGCTGACTGGTTTGCAGGTGTGTAATTTGTTGTGAGTTTATGCACTGTGTTGGTTTTGTTCTTTGAACAAGGTGATGTTCATGCACGGTTCATTTTATGCACCAGTAAAAAAGCATGGTAACACTTTAGTATGCGGAACATATTCACCATTAATTAGTTGCTTATTAACATGCAAATTAGTAACACATTGGCTCTTAACTAGTCATTATTAAGTATTTATTAATGCCTTATTCGGCATGGCCTTATTATAACCCTAACCCTCTAACCCTGACCCTAACCAAATGACTCTAAATTAAGTCTTTATTACTTAGAATATGTTACCCTAGTGTCCAAATAACTCTAAATTAAAGTCTTTGTTACATAGAATATGTTCCCCATACTAAATTGTTACCAAAAACATATAACTTTGTCTTGAATTTGAAAAAAAAACATTTAATTTTTCACTAAAGAAGGGTTCGGTGAATGCGCATATAAAACTGGTGGGGTTCGGTACCTCCAACAAGGTTAAGAACCACTGGCTTAAACCAAACATAAACAATTGGTGAGTGCCCCTAAGAAAAGGCATTGAAGCTTAAGGAAGGCTATGCAGAACGAAACTAAAACTGAACTGGCTACAAAGTAAACAAAAACAGAATGCTGGACGACAGCAAAGACTTACTGTGGAGATAAGACGGCATCCACAAAGCACATCCGAACATGACATGACAATCAACAATGTTCCCACAAAGAAGGATAAAAAACAACTGAAATATTTGTGATCGTTAAAACAAAGTAGATGCGGGAAATATAGCTCAAAGGAAGACATGAAACTGCTACAGGAAAGTACCAAAAAAAGAGAAAAAGCCACCAAAACAGGAGAAGACAAGAACTAAAATACTACGCACGGGAAAACACCAAAAAACTCAAAATAAGTCAAGGAGAGATGTGACAGGTCATGATAATACACCTACTTTGTGTCATGTCTGTGTGATTATGATTTGTTTTGGTTATGTTCGCTTTGGTTTTTGGACTCTTTGTGCACTCTTGTTTGTTTTATTTCCATGACATCCCATTAGTTTTCACCTGTCCTCATGTCACGCACCTGATTCATTTGGACTCACACGCATGTCATTAATCATGTTCAAGACTATTTAAGCCGATAGTTGCCAGGAAGTCAGCCTGGCGACATTAACTCTGTTTGACTTCTGCTACCTCCTTGACACCCATGCTATCTGATATCCTTACTACTCATGCCATTGTCATGCTGCCATAGTTTTCATGCTGCTCGTTTCTTGCCACGTGAGTTTTGTGTATTCTTGTCACAGTAAGTGTTTATTTGTTTCATGTTCATAGTTTTTTGCCCAAGTGCTAGTTTTTGTTTCATTAGTCAAGGTTGTTCTCCGCCTTTGTGCGCACCTTTAGTTTTGTACCTTTTGTTAGTGTTAAAATAAAATGAGACAAGAGCTACAGTATATCGATGCATGCTTGGTTATGGTTTAAAGTCATATCCAACAATTGCGATGACGACTTTTTGCTGTCAACTGAGTTTAGTTTTTTTAATGATTTCTGCTGGTGGTGTGCCTCCAAATTTTTTCAACGCAAAAAATGTGCCTTGGCTCAGAAAAAGTTGAAAAACACTGCCTTAGCTTAATCACTGACATTACGATAAAATCACTTGCATCAATTTGACCTGACCTGGGGCTGCATAATTAGTTACATAGCTAAATTAAAGACACTGTAGGATAAATGTGACACTCACTGTCATACTTGCCAACCTTGAGACCTTCAATTTCGGGAGGTTGGGGGGGGGCGTGGTTAAGAGGGGAGGAGTATATTTACAGCTAGAATTCACCAAGTCAAGTTTTTCATATATATATATATATATATACATATATATATATATATATATATATATATATATATATATATAAGAAATACTTGACTTTCAGTGAATTCTAGCTATATATATATATATATATATATATATATATATATATATATATATATATATATATATATATATATATATATATATATATATATATATATAAATAAATAAGAGAAATACTTGAATTTCAGTGTTCATTTATTCACACATATACACACACATAACACTCATCTACTCATTGTTGAGTTAAGGGTTGAATTGTCCATCCTTGTTCTATTCGCTGTCACTATTTTTCTAACCATGCTGAACACCCTCTCTGATGATGCATTCTGCTTCGTCTCCTTGTTGTGTGCGCAGTTGTGCACTGCACTCTCTAAAATCCCTAGATGTTAATGTCACATATGCATGTACAGTAGATGGCAGTATTGTCCTGTTTAAGAGTGTCACAACATTTACGGCAGACGAACTGCTTTACGGTAGACGAAAACGTGACTGCTGTTGTTGTGTGTTGTTGCGGCGCTGGGAGGACGTTAATGAAACTGCCTAACAATAAACCCACATAAGAAACTAAGAACTCGCCCTCGATCATTCTACAGTTATAACGTGATTGGGCAGGCAGGCTGTTTCTATTGTGGGAAAGCGGACGTGAAAACAGGCTGTCGACACGTCACTCAGGTCCGCCTGAATTTCGGGAGATTTTCGGGAGAAAATTTGTCCCGGGAGGTTTTCGGGAGAAGCGCTGGATTTCGGGAGTCTCCTGGAAAATCCGGGAGGGTTGGCAAGTATGCTCACTGTTGACAACTTACCTCAACTCGTTTTTGTTTTTTTTCTTATCCAGTGATAGTTCACTGTTTTTTTTGTTTTTGTTTTTTTGTTTGTTTTTAACTTTTTTTTCAGTTAGTCGGTTCGTGTGATTCTCTATCTGCTTGTGGTGAAGAGGAAGGCAGTGCATTGCTACCCACTGTGACTGAAATATAGGACGGGGGGGTTATTCAGTTGGTAGTGCATCACACAATTCCAGTTGTTTCATTACAACACGTCCGAAAAGGAGTAGGAAGAAGCAGGGTTTATTTAATCCTACCCCTTTTCATACCATATACATTGTATCCAGTGTTGTTGTTCTCTGTAACAGAACAGTGAACAATTCTTATTTAATTTTGTATTTTTTTGTGTATTATCTTTTTTTCTTTTTTTGTAATTTTGGTATTTTTTTCTAAAAATCTTTAATTTACTTATTTATTTATTTTTATTTTTTGGGGGGGGGGGCAACAAAAACAAGGGTTGGTTTTCTCAGTACCTGTATTATGATTTCCCTATGAAATTAACAAATAAATATATATAAAAAAAAAAAAATCACTTGCATACCAGATCTTGACAAACTTGTGTCGGGAGTGGTATTGTGTTTTGTATGACAGTGAGAAACGGAGTAATCATGGAAATAATAAACCCCGCTGGGACACTTAGGAGTTCATTATCCGGAGATCTCAAGCAGGTGTTGACATCAGAGGACTGATATTTATTCCAAGTCAGTCAGCACAACTCTACTCTCACTTCCACTCCCAAGTCTGGATAAGGTGACCCCTCCTCGTTCTCATCTTGCAGTCTGCATTCCCCAGCCGCCCCTCTTTATTTCACAATACCTGCTAAAAGTCTGCTTGCTTTGGTTTTGTTGTAATGTGGTAATTGGTCGTGTTTTCTGTGCCTGTATGCACCAGAGTTGTCTAGTTTACAGCGGTCAGTTTGACGCAATAAATTATTGTAGAAAAATACAAAACTTGGGCCAAAAAAGAAACTATAACCCAGGACAAGTCGCCACCTCATGGCAGGGCCCACACAGATAGACAGACAACATTCACACTCACATTCACACACTATGTTGGTGAAAATCTAAATAAAGGTGTGGATGCAGCAATTATTTTTCACCACAATAACTCTCAACTCTCCTTGTTTACCCTTGTGAAACTGCAGTATTTTTTTTTGCGTTCCTGTATTTTACCAAATGTTTAATGAAAGAAAATACATGATTTCCAGCGTGGAACTGTCATAGGATGTCACCTGTGCAACAAATCCGGGCGTGAAGTTTCCTCGCTCCTAAATATTCCAAGGTCAACTGTCGTATTTATTATAAGAAAATGGAAGAGTTTGGGAACAACAGCAACTCAGCCGTAAAGTGACAGAGAGGAGTCAGCGGATGCTGAAGCGCATAGTGCAAAGAGGTTGCTGACTTTCTGCACAGTTAGGTTTTACAGAGCTCCAAACTTCATGTGACCTACCAATTAGCCCACGTACAGTACGCAGAGAGCTTCATGGAAGGGGTTTCCATGGCCGAGCAGCTGCATCTAAGCCATACATCACAAGTGCAATGCAAAGCTTTTCCATCTGGCAATCTGATGGACCAGTCTGGGTTTGGAGGTTGCCAGGAGAACGCTACATTTCGGACTGCATTGTGCCGAGTGTGAAATTTAGTAGAGGAGGAATCAATCTGGGGTTGAATTTCAGGAGTTGGCCCTAGCCCCTTAATTCCAGTGGAAGGAACTTTGAATGCTCCAGGATACCAAAACATTTTGAGCAATTCCATGCTCCCAACCTTGTGGAAACAGATTGAAACATGACTGTGCACCAGTGCATAAAGCAAGGTCCATAAAGACATGGATGACAGAGTCTGGTGTGGATGAACTTGACTGGCCTGCACAGAGTCCTGACCTGAACCTGATAGAACACCTTTGGGATGAATTAGAACGGAGACTGAGAGCCAGGCCTTCTCGGTGTGACCTCACCAATGCGCTTTTGGAAGAATGGTCGAAAATTCCTACAAACACACTCCGCAACCTTGTGAACAGCCTTCCCAGAAGAGTTGAAGCTGTAATAGCTGCAAAAGGTGGACCGACATCATGTTGAACCCTATGGGTTAGGAATGGGATGGCTCTTCAAGTTCATATGTGAGTCAAGGCAGGTGGCTAAATACTTTTGGCAATATAGTGTATATATAGAATATGCATGCGTGTGCTTTTGAAAGGCGGGGCCTGTTGCCGAGTGGCCTGTGACGTCATCGATGGTTTCAACTGAGCTGAGTTCGTTTGCTTTAGCAGCGGCAGACTGCAGTTTGTCGGGTCTGACGCCAGCTCTTTTAAATCTTTTCATCTGATTGCGTTACCCCTGGTTAAAATAAAGAGATTGAATGTGCTTCCATGGCTGTCATATCTTCTTGTCAACAAACGAGGTATTGTTTGGACGGCAAGTGTGTCACTTCAATCAGTGATTGGTTGTGCTGTGTCAGTGTAATGTTGCCTATTCCTATTTGATATCATATTTGATATTGAGGGGAATGGCTGCTATTTAATATTTGATTTTCATTTTAGTGCAGTGCTGCTTGTTGCTTTCACTAGTAAAAAGATATTGCCTGCATAAACTTGCTGCACTGATGACGCTGTCTTGTTGCTGACATGAAACCACATCAAAAGTAACGTGCCACGTTACACAATATTTTGGTACCGGTGCCAAAAAGTATTTTGATTCTTTTTTTATACTTTTCTAAATAGAGGGGACCACAAAAAAAACACATTATTGGCTTTATTTTAACAAAATATTTTAAACTTAAACGTATATTATTGCAATCAGAGATTGCAATTTTGGTCTTAAATAAAATTGTAAACGTACTAGACAACTTGTCTTTTATTAATAAGTAAGCAAACAAAGGCTACTGAGATATGCAGTAACATATTGTCATTTTCCATTCTATTATTTTGTCAAAATATATTAAGTGGTGGAAAAAGGAATTATTAATCTACTTGTTCATTTACTGTTAATATCTGCTTACTTTCTCTTTTAACATGTTCTATCTACACTTCTGTTAAAGGCCTACTGAAATGCGATTTTCTTATTTAAACGGGGATAGCAGGTCCATTCTATGTGTCATACTTGATCCTTTCGCGATATTGCCATATTTTTGCTGAAAGAATTTAGTAGAGAACATCGACGATAAAGTTTGCAACTTTTGGTCGCCGATAAAAAAGCCTTGCCTGTACCGGAAGTAGCAGACGAATAGCGTGACGTCACAGGTTGTGGAGCTCCTCACATCTGCACATTGTTTACAATCATGGCCACCAGCAGCGAGAGCGATTCGGACCGAGAAAGCGACGATTTCCCCATTAATTTGAGCGAGGATGAAAGATTTGTGGATGAGGAAAGTGAGAGTGAAGGACTAGAGGGCAGTGGGAGCGATTCAGATAGGGAAGATGCTGTGAGAGGCGGGTGGGACCTGATATTCAGCTGGGAATGACTAAAACCGTAAATAAACACAAGACATATATATACTCTATTAGCCACAACACAACCAGGCTTATATTTAATATGCCACAAATTAATCCCGCATAACAAACACCTCCCCCCTCCCGTCCATATAACCCGCCAATACAACTCAAACACCTGCACAACACACTCAATCCCACAGCCCAAAGTACCGTTCACCTC
>NC_084568.2:18277500-18310000 GCF_033978685.3 Nerophis lumbriciformis
CCGTGGAGACCTGGCATTCCAGGCTATAGCTCCCAGACTCTGGAACAACTTGCATCGGTCCCTCCGTGATCTTGACTGTGTTGAAACCTTTAAGAAACTTCTCTTTTTAGTAAAGCTTTTAGTTAATGCAACTTTTAACTATCATTTTTAATCCACTTTGTATCCTTTTTATGATGTTGCCCTTGTTGTTTTAATTGAATTGTTTTACTGTACCTATGTTTTGTACAGCGCTTTGTGATTTTATCTGTGAAAAGTGCTTTATAAATAAAATGTACTTACCGTATTTTTCGGATTATAAATCGCTCCAGAGTATAAATGCATAACAAAGAAGGAAAAAAACATATATAAGTCGCACTAGAGTATAAGTCGCATTTTTTGGGGAAATTTATTTGATAAAATCCAACACCAAGAATAGACATTTGAAAGGCAATTTAAAATAAATAAAGAATAGTGATTGCCATTTTCTGCTGCATATTTCACTACCTCCAGCTTGTAACCTGCAGTATATGATTTCCTTTTCTGTGCCATTTTTGTTCAGCCCTTCTCAGTTTTTATAAGTTACCGGCAATGTTGAAATGATCAATTTTCATAGGTACGGAAGTAGTAGCAGGTAGCATCTTTTTTTTTTCACAATGCACTTCTGCCGTGACCCGCCCCCGCCTAATTTTTATTGGTTGGTGTGCGTGCGTGTGTGTGTGTGTGTGTGTGTGTGTGTGTGTGTGTGTGTGTGTGTGTGTGTGTGTGTGTGTGTGTGTGTGTGTGTGTGTGTGTGTGTGTGTGTGTGACCATTGCTGATATACGCCTAGTCTCCTACGTGAATGAGATAAATAATATTATTTGATATTTTACGGTAATGTGTTAATACTCTCACATAGGTAATTAGAGATGGCGATAAATGCTTTAAATTGTAATATCGTAAAATATCGGTATCGTTTTTTTTATTATCGTATCGGGTTGTTGTTTTTTTGTTTTTTATTAAATCAACATAAAAAACACAAAATACACTTACAATTAGTGCACCAACCCAAAAAACCTCCCTTCCCCATTCACACTCATTCACACAAAAGGGTTGTTTCTTTCTGTTATTAATATTCTGGTTCCTACATTATATATCAATATATATCAATACAGTCTGCAAGGGATACAGTCCGTAAGCACACATGATTGTGCGTGCTGCTGGTCCACTAATAGTACTAACCTTTAACAGTTAATTTTACTCATTTTCATTAATTACTAGTTTCTATGTAACTGTTTTTATATTGTTTTACTATCTTTTTTATTCAAGAAAATGTTTTTAATTTATTGATCTTATTTTATTGTATTAATTTTTTTTTTAAGTATCTTATCTTCACCATACCTGGTTGTCCAAATTAGGCATAATGTGTTAATTCCACGACTGTATATATCGGTATCGGTTGATATCGGTATCGGTAATTAAAGAGTTGGACAATATCAGAATATCGGATGTTGGCAAAAAGCCATTATCGGACATCCCTAACGATAATGGCTTTTTGCCGATATCCGATATTCCGATATTGTCCAACTGTTTAATTACCGATACCGATATCAACCGATTTATACAGTCGTTGAATTAACACATTATTATGCCTAATTTGGACAACCAGGTATGGTGAAGATAAGGTACTTTTTTTTTTTTAATTAATAAAATAAGAAAAAATTAAAAACATTTTCTTGAATAAAAAAAGTAAAACAATATAAACACAGTTACATAGAAACTAGTAATTAATGAGTAATGAGTAAAATTAACTGTTAAAGGTTAGTACTATTAGTGGACCAGCAGCACGCACAATCATGTGTGCTTACGGACTGTATCCCTTGCAGACTGTATTGATATATATTGATATATAATGTAGGAACCAGAATATTAATAACAGAAACAACCCTTTTGTGGGAATGAGTGTAAATGGGGGAGGGAGGTTTTTTGGGTTGGTGCACTAATTGTAAGTGTATCTTGTGTTTTTTATGTTGATTTAATAAAAAAAATATAAATAAAAATAAATAAAAATAAAAAAACGATACCGATAATTTCCGATATTACATTTTAACGCATTTATCGACATCTCTAATTTCACACATAAATCGCTCCAGAGTATTAGTCGCACCCCCGGCCAAACTATGAAAAATAAACTGCGATTTATAATCCGAAAAATACGGTACTTACTTTCATATCATTTGACAAGGTTGTAAACTGTAAGTATAATTATTGAATATGAATAAAATTCCTCTGCAATTGAAAACTTGGTCCCCGAGGTCAAAAAGATTAAGAAACCCCTGATGCAAAGAATACCCGTCCCTGGGTAACAATTGTTTTGTTGTACTGAGACGCTGAATGTTTAACAATTTGACCTGAAAAGTTGTGCTTCGAGAGAGGACTATGTAGGGGAGCTCTGATACCAATTGTTGTCATAATCTCAATTCAGCGTCTCATATCAAGTGAAATTCCTCAAATGTCCCCTGTCCTAATCAGAGGCCTTGGAGATGTAGCAGCAGATCACCACCAGGGTGCAGCATACCAACACAGATGCTATCTGCTGAGTGCTCTCAGCTGAACAGAACACCACACACACCCACACACACCCACACACACCCACACACACACACATCAGCTCCACAGCTGGATACAGATCAAGGACGTCTCTGCCAGGGAACTTCACAAGGCTTCACTATCAAACATAAGCCATCTGCTGGATGGATGCATGATCAGCAAAAGCCAGTTTGTGTACGACTGCGCTTCCTTCACAAGCTGACGTGTGTGTGTGTGTGTGTGTGTGTGTGTGTGTGTGTGTGTGTGTGTGTGTGTGTGTGTGTGTGTGTCTGTGTGTGTGTGTGGGGGGGGGGGGGTAAACATGCTTTTTAAGGGTTCTTGGAGGCCCTGGGTGTTGAAAAGACGAGCTGATGGGAAATCCAGGCGGAGGGTTTCCTTTGACAAAGTGTGAATTGGGTGGGGAGCGGCACAACCCAGGCTTGTTCAGGCTTGTTGGAGGATGTTCAAGACTTTGAAACAAGCCCCCATTTTCGATTTTAGGGGCTCTTTTTGTAAATAAAATTTAAAAAAATCTATGGATTTCCACGCAATTACTGCAAATGAACACCCAATTGGAACAAACCTGTCGTGCTGCAGACAAACAACAGATCTCATGATGAAAGAATGCATGGGAAACATTATTCTACAATATTTAAAGCTAGGGATGTCCGATAATGGCTTTTTTGCTGATATCCGATATTCCGATATTGTCCAGCTCTTAATTACCGATTCCGATAGCAACCGATATATACAGTCGTGGAATTAACACATTATTATGCCTAATTGTGTTGTGATGCCCTGCTGGATGCATTAAACAATGTAACAAGGTTTTCCAAAATAAATCAACTCAAGTTATGGAAAAAAAAAATGCCACAAAGTCACAAAGTGCATTATTTTTTTTAACATGCCTCCAAACAGCAGCTTGGAATTTGGGACATGCTCTCCCTGAGAGAGCATGAGGAGGTTGAGGTGGGCGGAGTTGGGGGGGGGGCAGGGTAGCATCCCAGAACAGTTAGTGCTGCAAGGGGTTCTGGGTATTTCTTCTGTTGTGTTTATGTTGTGTTACAGTGCGGATGTTCTCCCGAAATGTGTTTGTCATTCTTGTTTGGTGTGGGTTCACAGTGTGGCGCATATTTGTAACAGTGTTAAAGTTGTTTATACGGCCACCGTCAGTGTGACCTGCATGGTTGTTGACCAAGTATGCTTGCATTCACGTGTGTGTGTGTGTGTGTGTGTGTGTGTGTGTGTGTGTGTGTGTGTGTGTGTGTGTGTGTGTGTGTGTGTGTGTGTGTGTGTGTGTGTGTGTGTGTGTGTGTGTGTGTGTGTGAAAAGCCGTAGATATTATGTGACTGGGCCGGCACTTTAAGGTTTATTGGCGCTCTGTACTTCCCCCTACGTCCGTGTACACAGCGGCGTTTTAAAAAGTCATACATTTTACTAGGGATGTCCGATAATGGCTTTTTGCCGATATTCCGATGTTGTCCAACTCTTTAATTACCGATACCGATATATACAGTCGTGGAATTAACACATTATTATGCCTACTTTGGACAACCAGGTATGGTGAAGATAAGGTACTTTTTTTTTTTAATTTATAAAATAAGAAATAAATTAAAAACATTTTCTTGAATAAAAAAGAAAGTAAAACAATATAAAAACAGTTACATTGAAACTAGTAATTAATGACATTTAGTAAAAATTAACTGTTAAAGGTTAGCACTATTAGTGGACCAGCAGCACGCACAATCATGTGTGCTTACGGACTGTATCCCTTGCAGACTGTATTGATATATATTGATATATAATGTAGGAACCAGAATATTAATAACAGAAAGAAACAACCCTTTTGTGTGAATGAGTGTGAATGGAGGGAGGTTTTTTGGGTTGGTGCACTAATTGTAAGTGTATCTTGTGTTTTTTATGTAGATTTAATTTTTTTTTTAAAAAGAGAAAAAAAAAGACATACCGATAATAAAAAAAAAAACGACACCGATAATTTCCGATATTTACATTTTCAAGCATTTATCTGCCGATATCTAATATCGGCAGTCCGATATTATTGGACATCTCTTTTTAAAGCTCTAAAGCGGCGGTTCTCAATCTTTTTTCACCAAGTAGCACCTCCAGAAAAAACACAAGCACCACTGTAATGACCAACATTAAAAGGCAGTAGCGTAGTAGGCCTAGGTATTCATGAAAACAAAGCAGAGGTTTTATTGAATTGAGTAAATGTTACATTTTTGGCCATTTGGGGGAGACCGCGCACCACATGGACCGCGGTTTGAGAATCCCCGCTCTAAAGAGTCAACCTCAGCCTGTCTAATCTACAAAACCCAAAACCAGTGAAGTTGGCACGTTTTGTAATTGGTAAATAAAACCAGAATACAATGAGTTGATAATCCTTTTCAACTTATATTCAATTGAATAGACTGCAAAGACAAGATATTTAATGTTCAAACTGAGAAACTTGTGGGGTTTTTTTTGCAAATAATCACTAACTTAGAATTCAATGGCAGCAACACATTGCAAAAAAGTTGGCACATGGACATTTTTACCACTGTGTTACATGGCCTTTCCTTTTAACAACACTCAGTAAAAGTTTGGGAACTGAGAAGACACATTTTTGAAGCTTTTCCGGTGGAATTCTTTCCCATTCTTGCTTGATGTACAGCTTAAGTTGTTCAACAGTCCGAGGGTCTCCGTTGTGGTATTTTAGGCTTCATAATGCACCACACATTTTCAATGGGAGACAGGTCTGGACTACAGGCAGGCCAGTCTAGTACCCGCACTCTTTTACTATGAAGCCATGTTGATGTAACACGTGACTTGGATGGCAACATATGTTGCTCCAAAACCTGTATGTATCATCATTAATGGTGCCTTCACAGATGTGTAAGTTACCCATGCCTTGGGCACTAATACACCCCCATACCATCACAGATGCTGGCTTTTCAACTTTGCGCCTCGAACAATCCGGATGGTTCTTTTCCACAGTTTCCAAAAACAATTTGAAATGTGGACTCATCAGACCACAGAACACTTTTCTACTTTGCATCAGTCCATCTTAGATGAGCTCGAGCTCAGCGAAGCCGGCGGCATTTCTGGGTGTTGTTGATAAATGGCTTTGGCTTTGCATAGTAGAGTTTTAACTTGCACTTACAGATGTAGCGACCAACTGTAGTTACGGACAGTGGTTTTCTGAAGTGTTCCTGAGCCCACGTGGTGATATCCTTTACACACTGATGTCGCTTTTTGATGCAGTAACGCCTGAGGGATCGAAGGTCTGTAATATCATCGCTTACGTGCAGTGATTTCTCCAGATTCTCTGAACCTTTTGATGATATTACGAACCGTAGATGGTGAAATCCCTAAATTACTTGCAATAGCTCGTTGAGATGTTTTTCTGAAACTGTTCGACAATTTTCTCACGCATTTGTTCACAAAGTGGTGACCTTCGCCCCATCCTTGTTTGTGAATGACTGAGCATTTCATGGAAGCTGCTTTTATACCCAATCATGGCATCCACCTGTTCCCAATTAGCCTGTTCACCTGTGGGATGTTGCAAATAAGTGTTTGATGAGCATTCCTCAACTTTCTCAGTCTTTTTTGCCACTTCTGCCAGCTTTTTTGAAACATGTTGCAGGCTTCAAATTCCAAATGAGCTAATATTTGCAAAAAATAACGTTTTCCAGTTCGAACATTACATATCTTGTCTTTGCAGTCTATTTAATTGTATATAAGTTGACAAGGATTTGCAAATCATTTTTGCAAATCATGGTCATCATTGCCGCCCCTTCCACTAAAGAAAAACATAAAACAGCAGTTGCACACTCGAGAAGCTGAACTGAACACAGGGGTTTACAATCCCTCTTACTTGCATTCAGTGCCTCACAGACAGATATTATTAGTCGGATATTACAATACACTTTTGAAAAATGTTTTACTTTTCTCACTCCAGGGTTAAAAAAAAAAAAAAATCTGAGGAAGCCACAACGAGGAGGCAGAAGAATCACATGTGGCTCCAGAGGGTTGCAGATTGCTTCAACAACCCCCGAAATGGATACAGCGAGTGTCAGTTTCTGGGGTTGTTGAAGGAATATCTAAAAGATACAATAGTACCTCAAAGTACCAGTTTAATTATGTCAGGGACACAGCTTGTACGAAACCCAAAACCAGTGAAGTTGGCTCGTTGTGTAAATCGTAAATAAAAACAAAATACAATGATTTGCAAATCCTTTTCAACCTATATTCAATTGGATGGACTGCAAAGACAAGATACTTAACGTTCGAACTGGAAAACTTTATTTTTTGCAAATATTACCTCATTTGGAATTTGATGCCTACAACATGTTTCAAAAAAGCTGGCACAAAGAAGACTGAGAAAGTTGAGGAATGCTCATCACACACTTATTTGGAACATCCAACAGGTGAACAGGCTAATTGGGAACAGGTGGGTGCCATGATTGGGTATAAAAACAGCTTCCATGATATTTTCAGTCATTCACAAACAAGAATGGGGCGAGGTTCACCACTTCACCATCTACGGTCCGTAATATCATCAAAAGGTTAAAAGAATCTGGAAAAATCACTGCATGTAAGCGGCAAGGCCGTGACCTACGATCCCTCAGGCGGTACTGCATCAAAAACCGACATCAGTGTGTAAAGGATATCACCACGTGGGCTCAGGAACACTTCAGAAAACCACTGTCAGTGACTGCAGTTTGTCGCTACACCTGTTAGTGCAAGTTAATACTCTACTATGCAAATCGAAAGCCATTTATCAACAACACCCAGAAACGCCGCCGGCACAACCGTGACACAAACTGTACTTACTGTGCCTTAAAGTCTTGGTGGAACACACAAAGTGACACCAAATTCAGGCTGCAGTTATCTAATTATTTTAGTAATTGATTGATTAAAATATTGGATTGATCAAGTAATCGGATAAAACACATTTTATAGCAAGTCTGTTCAACTGGCGTCCCCCAAGCTTTTCATTTGGTAAATGACGGTAAATGACTGTTTTAAGATGGACACTTTTCGAGCCTAAAACCTACACAGAGAATGTCTGCAACTTGTGGACAACAGAGCAGACATCAGAAAATAACAAAGACTTTGGTGGCGTTATTTCCGTAATTATGATTATTATAATTTTCAGTTATAATGAATAGGCTCCAGCACCCCCCGCGACCCCAAAAGGGACAAGCGGTAGAAATGGATGGGGATGGATGAATTAAAACAGTGACAATGAGCTCTAAATGTGTTTTACTGCCATTTCGTGTCTGTGTGACATAGAATGAGGAACAATATACGTTTTCCAATTTATGTTGCAATTTTGTGCTTTTTGAGGTTGAGTTTGTGAGGAACAGTTGAAACTTTGATCGCAAATTCTCAAAATTGCAAGTTGATTAAACGTTGCTGAAAAAATGACACATTCGAACTAAAGTTTTCTGAGAAAGTGGATAAAGCTGCATAATGATATGTTCTAGTTTGAGTCACGGAACTGCCTACCGTCCAGAATCCTAATGGTACCGCTAGGCTGCTTTGTAAATCCATCCTGTCATACAAAGTGCAAATAATTCAAAATAAAGTCTTCTGTGATTTTGTTTTGATTGGACGTGGCACCTTAATGATTCTGGGCTTCCGGATGCCGCCCAAGCACTTTTTGGATTCAATCAAGAATCTGTGATAGTCAGCAAGCAAGCAGACACCTGCTGCTCCCTTATTAGCTTATGCAGCACAAAAAGACACGTAATTAACCAAAGTGGGACTCTGCATTGCTGAGCTCCAAAATAAACGATGCCCAGAAGCTGATTGGTGTGTTTCCAGGCGTGCTTTATGATTCCCTTCACCTGGGAATATGTGAACAAATTACATAAACAAACTTCATTACAGGGGAATAAATGGGGACTTTGATTAGTAGGATTTTTACATCATGGACTTCTACATTTTTATGGATGAGCAATTTTTCTTATTGCATTAGGGATCTAGTTTCCCCACTAATTCAAAATCACCACGACCTGACGAGAAATCGCACTTGTTAAATAAAATAAGTATCAATCTATCCAGCTAGAAACAAAGTGCCGGTCTATTTTATCATGGTTGGCACGGAAACGAAGACAACAAGAATGCTGGAATATTGTGGAAATAATGTCTTCAATACTAGGGCTGTGAATCTTTGGGCACCACACAATACAATTCAATTTAATTCTTGGGGGTAAAGATTAAATTAAGAATCTATTCTCGATTCAAAATATGTACTTTTTTAATAACATTGGATGCCAGTTCTGATTAACTACATTCCTCTATATAATAGGTAAACAGCTCTGATCAATGTTTATATTACTTAAAAGAAAACTGGTTTCCTAAAAAATTTATAAAGTCAAATACAAATAAAGCAACTGTTACCTTATTTTTCGGACTATAAGGCGCACTTAAAAGCCTTTCATTATCTCAAAAATCGACAGTGCGCCTTATAACCCGGTGCGTCTAATGTACGGAATAATTCTGGTTGTGGATACCGACCTCAAAGCTATTTTATTTGGTACATGGTGTAATGATAAGTGTGACCAGTAGATGGCAGTCACACACGAGAGATACGTGTAGACTGCCGGATGGAGCTTATAAACAACACCACAACTTTAAATGTTCCATTGAGAATATAGAACATTACACACGGCGCGCAAAAATCTGTCAAAATGTTTTAGTACGACTTTTGTAAGCTATGAAGCCGCACCGCTTGATGGATTGTCAACATACAAGTATTATTATGGTATGTGTATAAGGACCGCAAAATGGCACCGATTAGCAGACATATTATCTGGCGTTTTGTTTCACAATATTATGCAAAACCAACTTTTCTTACCTTCTGGTACTTGCGGATGTGTATTTGGGATCTGCATAAGTCCTGGAAATTTGCACGCGTCCGCCATTGTATTTCGTGGCGAGACCGTAGTCAACAAGCGTCTTCTTTTTCTCTACTTGTTATGGGACATTCATCCTCCGCTGTTGCCATTTTTAATATAAAGTAGTGTAAAGTTCTTACTTATATCTCGCTATGGAAGCGCTAAAAGATAGATAATTAGACAATTCAACACTATGGACTGGACTCTTACTATTATGTTGGATCCACTATGGACTGGACTCTTACAATATTATGTCAGACCCACTCGACATCCATTGCATTCGGTCTCCACTTGAGGGGGGTGGGTGGGGGGGTTACCCACATATGCGGTCCTCTCCAAGGTTTCTCATAGTCATTCACATCGACGTCCCACTGGGGCATACTTGCCAACCCTCCCGAATTTTCCGGGAGACTCCCGAAATTCAGCGCCTCTCCCGAAAACCTCCCGGGACAAATATTCTCCCGAAAATCTCCCGATTTTCAGCCGGAGCTGGAGGCCACGCCCCCTCCAGCTCCATGCGACCTGAGTCATGACGGGAGGACAACAGGGTGACAAGAACTAAATCATCCAGACTACAGATAAATTGTATTATTATGTTTATCTTACCTAAAAATAAATATATATATATATTAATTTAAAAAAAAAATAAAAAAATTTTACTATATTTTGCTAAAAACATCAAAATTAATTTTATTTTTATTTGTATTTTTTCTGACTCCTTATTACACTCAGCCATAGAATTATGCATTGAAATAAACATATTTGAAATAATTAATTTTAAATGATCATAATAATTCATTTAAAATGACCATATTTAATTATTAAAATAATTGCTTGTTTATCAACAACTTTAACATTTTATTCATTACATTTTGAAGCTCTCAGAAGCCAAATTATGTTATATTCCTTAATATTTATTTATGCAAGTTTGAAGTATCAATTATCTAAACACAGTTTTGTTTGCATATTTTCAGGATGTATATATATATATATATATATATGTAGATATATATATATATATGTAGATATATATATATATATATATATATATATATATATATATATGTAGATATATATATGTATGTGTGGGGGAAAAAAATCACAAGACTATTTCATCTCTACAGGCCTGTTTCATGAGGGGGGGTACCCTCAATCGTCAGGAGATTTTAATGGGAGCATTCGCATACCATGGTTTATATAGGGCACAGAGTGGGTGGGTACAGAGTGGGTGGGTACAGGCTGGCCTAGGGGCGTGGTGATTGGCTCATGTGTTACCTAGGAGGTGTTTCCGTCTATGGCGGCATGTTGTTACAATTTCGCTGCGCTTGTTGAGGGATGACAGGTCTGGACGGTAAATAATAAACAGTTTCTCTTTCAAGCATAGGTTGCATCTTTTATTACCACTATTGTAAGGTGTGCTGGATGCAAGAATTTGCCATGTTATTGAATATTCAACATTATTGTCTTTGAGGTCCCAAATGTGTTTGCTGAGTTCTGTGGTATTTCGCAGGTTTTTGTTCCTGAAAGAAGCCTTGTGGTTGTTCCATCTGGTTTTGAATTCACCCTCGGTTAATCCTACATATGTGTCGGATGTGTTAATGTCCTTGCGTATTACCTTAGATTGGTAGACAACTGATGTTTGTAAGCACCCCCCGTTGAGAGGGCAATCAGGTTTCTTTCGACAGTTACATGCTTTGTTGGTTTTGGAGTCGTTCTGACTGGGGGTCGACGGCTCATTTGCAATTGTTTTGTTGTGGTTTGAGATGATTTGTCGTATGTTGTTCATGCAGCTGTAGCTCAATTTGATGTTGTTCTTGTTGAATACTTTTCTTAGGTTGTTGTCTTTGGGAAAGTGTTTGTCAATCAGATTGAGGAATTTGTGTCCAATGTTCGTTGAGACGTTTTTGCTGTATGGGGGGTTGTACCAGATGATGCCGCTTCGTTTTCTGTTCTTTTTTGGCTGGTTTCCTGGCGTGGGTTCATAGGTGAGGGTGAAATTGTATCCGCTTTCATCAAGGGCTTTTTGGTACGGGGGGGTTGCTTGGTCAAATTCAGCTTTGCTAGATGACAGCATCGATAGCCTTTTATTGATTCCGGTAGGTATTCTTTTCGTGGTGGTGGGTGGATGGTTGCTGTCATGGTGCACGTATTGGAGTGTTGTGTTGGGTTTCGTGAATGGTTGGTAGCTGTTATTTCTCAGGTTGAAAGTGACGTCAAGGAAGTTGACGGTTTGCTTGTTGGCTTCAATCGTGATCCGTAGGCCGTTCTCTTTGAAAATTTGGCATATGCGCTTCTTGGTATTCTCGCTGCTCCTTGGCGAGGCGCGACACACTGCCAGTCCGTCATCACGGTAAATACCAAGGTTCAGATTGAGGCTAGCGAGCTGGGAGAGGAGGAAACTCCCAACGAGTTCACACGTTTCTGCTCCGTCAAAACTTCCCATAGTGACGTCAAATGTTGCATTGTTCTTTTTTTGCCATGGTGTATTGTTGTGGATGAGAATGGAGTTTTTTGCGTGGATGACGTAGATATATATATATATATATATATATATATATATATATATGAAATACTTGACTTGGTGAATTCTAGCTGTCAATATACTCCTCCCCTCTTAACCACGCACCCAACCACCCCCCACCTCCCGAAATTGGAGGTCTCAAGGTTGGCAAGTATGCACTGGGGTGAGTTTTTCCTTGCCCTGATGTGGGCTCTGTACCGAGGATGTCGTTGTGGCTTGTGCAGCCCTTTGAGACACTTGTGACTTAGGGCTATATAAATAAACATTGATTGATTGATTGATTGATTGATCACCATAAAAAAAACAAGTATCCTCTTCCTCTACTTGACTGAGCCTTCAGCTCCATTAATCAAGCAACATTTTTCACTAGAATTGATCTCAAACGTTTACCGTCTCAGTCGCATCCGGGATTTAATACCCCAATGGAGCATTTTGAGTATTTAGTTAAGTCCCCCGCTGTTTTTGAAAGCCTCATAAACGACGTCTTGCGTGACATAGTCGCCCGGTTTGTTTTTGTATACCTCAGGGGTCGGCAACCTTTACCAGTCAAAGAGCCACTTTGATCAGTTTCACAAATTATAGAAAACAATGGGAGCCGCAAAAATGTTTCGAAATTTAAAATGAAATAACACTGCATATAAAGTTTTTTTTTTGCTTTGTGCTATGTATAAAACAGGGGTCTCAGACACGCTGCCCACACCTTAATATGGAATTTGAATGCTGGTGCGGCACGCGGGTTTTATATGATATATGAATTGCGATTGTCAGCGTCATGCGTGCCGAGATGGTACAGCATATAGCACCCACTACAACCAGCGTGCCTGATCAGCCACAAGTTGTGTGGACTTCCACTTGTTCACGTAAGTGACAGCAAGGCATACTTGGTCATCAACCACACAGGTTACACTGACGGTGGCGGTATAAAAAAAAACTTTAACACTCTTACTAATAATGCGCCACACTGTGAACCCACACCAAACAAGAATGACAAACACATTTCGGGAGAACATCTGCACCGTAACACAACATAAACACAACAGAACACATACCCAGAATCCCATGCAGCCCTAACTCTTCTGGGATACATTATACACCCCCGCTACCAAACCCCGCCCACCTCAACCGACGCACAGAGAGGGGGGGGTTGATGTGTGAGGGAGCAGGGTTGGGGTGGGGGCGGGGTTTGGTGGTAGCAGGGGTGTATAATGTAGCCCGGAAGAGTCAGGGCTGCATGGGATTCTGGGTATTTGTCCTGTTGTGTTTATGTTGTGTTACGGCGCAGATGTTCTCCCGAAATGTGTTTGTCATTCCTGTTTGGTGTGGGTTCACAGTGTGGCGCATTATTAGTAAGAGTGTTAAAGTTGTTTTATATGGCCACCGTCAGTGTAACCTGTGTGGCGGTTGACCAAGTATGCATTGCTGTCACATACGTGTGCAAGCAGAAGATGCATAATGTATAACAAGTGGTTGGGCTGGCATACTATTAATACAGATTGTAGAGGGCGTCAAATGTTGTACCATCATGGCACGCCCTTATTATAGATGTAAGGGTGAAAATCGGTGAATATTAATCCCGGGAGTTCTCTGCGAGAGTCACTGAGTTCCGGAAGTCTCACGGGAAAATCGGGGGATTCGGCAAGTAAGCTGCTGAGCCGCATCAGAGTGATCAAAGAGCCGCATGCGGTTCCGGAGCCGCGGGTTGCTGACCCCTGGTATACCTTGATGACATTGTGATTTCTTTCAAGCATGCTAGAGGAACACATTCAACAAGCCCGCTTAGTTCTTTGGAGACTATACCACTAACGTTTTTATTTGCGGTCTATTATGTGCTACTGAATCATCCGCATGGTAAAACTTTGTAATGTTTAATACTATATTCAAAAATGTTTTTTACACTTCATACATTGTCCCAAACAAATGAAGACTTGGTCCCACATCGGGGGAATTGAGATCTGGTCCTTCATGTCCAATATTCCTGTGATGAATTACAGTTTTCTGTGCTGCAGGAATTAGAAGCATAGCTAAAACGTATTGAATGTTCTAACGACGTTGTTGGAACAATCATTTCCCAAGAGATGCAGGGTTCTGCACAGGAGGTTTTGTTGTTCTCCAGGTGGCAGCGCTGTGGGGCTCTGTTCCAAATAGGTGTCAACGGAGAATGTGAGGAAAAGCTGGACCTCATGACTTTAATTTTAATACTTCCTCTCATTGACCACCATGAAACCAATCAGCGACTATTGTTTGTCATCACGTAGTGTGGATGACATATAAACACTTGTGTTATATGTACAGTATATATACAAAATCCTAACCCAGTGAAGTTGGCACGTTGTGTAAATCGTAACTAAAAACAGAATACAATGATTTGCAAATCCTGTTCAACCTATATTCAATTGAATAGACTGCAAAGACAAGATACTTAACGTTTGAACTGGAAAACTTTATTTTTTGCCAATATTAGCTCATTTGGGAATTTGATGCCTGCAACATGTTTCAAAAAAGCTGGCATAAGTGGCAAAAAAGACTGATAAAGTTGAGGAACGCTCATCAAACACCACAGGTGAACAGGCTAATTGGGAACAGGTGGGTGCCATGATTGGGTATAAAAGTAGCTTCCATGAAATGCTCAGTCATTCACAAAAAAGGATGGGGCGAGGGTCACCACTTTGCATGAGCAAATTGTCCAACAGTTTAAGAACAACATTTCTCAATGACCTATTGCAAGGAATTCGGGGATATCACAATCTACGGTCTGTAATATTACCAAAAGGTTCAGAGAATCTGGTGAAATCACTGCACGTAAGCGATGATATTAAGGATCTTCGATCCCTCAGGCGGTACTGCATCAAAAAGCGACATCAGTGTGTAAAGGATATGACCACATGGGCCCAGGAACACTTCAGAAAACCACTGTCAGTAACTACAGTTGGTCGCTACATCTGTAAGTGCAAGTTAAAACTCTACTATGCAAAGCCAAAGCCATTTATCAACAACACCCAGAAATGCCGCCGGCTTCGCTGGGCTCGAGCTCATCTAAGATGGACTGATGCAAAGTAGACAAGTGTTCTGTGGTCTGACGAGTTCACATTTCAAATTGTTTTTGGAAACTGTGGAAAAGAGGAAAAGAACCATCCAGATTGTTATAGGCGCAAAGTGGAAAAGCCAGCATCTGTGATGGTATGGGGGTGTATTAGTGCCCAAGACATGGGTAACTTACACATCTGTGAAGGCACCATTAATGCTGTAAGGTACATACAGGTTTTGGAGCAACATATGTTGCCATCAAAGCAACGTTAGCATGAACGCCCCTGCTTATTTCAGCAAGACAATGCCAAACCACATATTACAACAGCGTGGTTTCATAGTAAAAGAGTGCAGGTACTAGACTGGCCTGCCTGTAGTCCAGATCTGTCTCCCATTGAAAATGTGTGGCGCAATATGAAGCCTAAAATACCACAACGGAGACCCCCGGACTGTTGAACAACTTAAACTGTACATCAAGCAAGAATGGGAAAGAATTCCACCTCTGAAAAAGCTTTAAAAAATTGTTTCCTCAGTTCCCAAACGTTTACTGAGTGTTGTTAAAAGGAAAGGCCATGTAACACAGTGGTAAAAATGCCCCTGTGCCAACTTTTTTGCAGTGTGTTGCTGCCATTAAATTCTAAGTTATTGATTATTTGCACACAAAAAAAAAAAGATGTTTCTCAGTTCGAACATTAAATATCTTGTCTGTTATTCTATTATTATTATTATTATTATTATTATTATTATTATTATTATTATTATTATTCTATTATTATTGTCTAGTTTATTCAAGTGAATATAAGTTGAAAAGGATTTGCAAATCATTGTATTCTGTTTTTATTTACAAATTACACAACGTGCCAACTTCACTGGTTTTGGGTCGTGTGTGTGTGTGTATGTATATATATATTGTGTGTGTGTGTGTGTGTGTGTGTGTGTGTTTGTGTGTGTGTGTGTGTGTGTGTGTGTGTGTGTGTGTGTGTGTATGTACTGTATGTATGTATGTACTGTATGTATGTACTGTATGTATGTATGTATGGGAAAGACGTGTGTTCCTGTCTCCCAAAGGGATTGTGGATGACTTGTTTTCCTTTTAAACTTGGAAACTTTTTGAAACATCTAAACTTGTTAAAATATCTTACATTGAACAATGGGAATCAATGTATTTGTAGCTGACCCAGTTTATGTCAACAACCTGTCTCCGTCAACAACTCAAGTCCTCCAATCAAGTAAAGACTCGAGAAAATTCATCGCTTTCCAACCAGCCACAGTGTTTTCATAACCCGCATCACATTCGTTTTTTATTTTCTTCTATCTTTGACAAGGATATACTAAGTTCCTTTTTTCTGTTGTTTATAGCAGGCTCTGTTTTGACAGCGTAGTGAAAGAATGGCCCGTATCACACAAATGTCATACACTCCCTTGCAGGAACAACAACGGAGGGTAGACGTGGTTAAAGCCAACAAGCAGGGGAAATACCACGCTATAAATATATGCTGCACATAGTCGAGGAGCGGTCGGTGGTGAGTGGCAGTCCTGGATTTGAGATTCTCCGAAGTTGGTGCAGACAGCAAGTAAGGAAAGAAATGATCTGTGGTTTGTACACTGCACACACATAATTACCTACGCAAATAGAGTTACAATATACACACAGCTGAAACTGATGCCTCTCAAGCTGGGTTTCCTGAGAGCTCTCCAGAGTTACGCTACATTACACTTGTTATGTCTGCGGCCCACCAACCTGCTGCCGAACTACAAAGAAGTCACCGTAGTGTAGGTGAGGCTACTAAATCACAGTCAAAATACCCCTACTGATGTATGTTAGATTTCATTCCTGCAACACAAAGTCCTAAGAATCCAAAGATAATGGCCCCTTAAGCCCTGTCTACATTAAAGTTAAAGATAAAGTACCAATGATTGTCACGCACACACTAGGTGTGGTGGGATTATCCTCTGCATTTGACCCCATCACCCTCACCCCCTGGGAGGTGAGGGGAGCAGTGAGCAGCAGCGGTCGCCGCGCTAGGGAATCATTTTTGGTGATTTAACAGGGAGGTAATGGGTCCCATTTTTATAGTCTTTGGTATGACTCGGCTGGGGTTTGAACTCACAACCTACCGATCTCAGGGCGGGCACTCTAACCACTAGACCACTGAGCAGGTACTAAGCCGGATAACTCTTTAAACAAATAATTATTTAGGCTAAGCCCCGTGTCAGCCACACTAAACCACCGTTTAACCCCTAAGGCCCAAGCTGTTTGTTTTCATGCTTTTTTTATTTCTCTTTGCTATTTGGGCTTATTGGACCCTATTTAGAATGAAAACTAAAAATCATCTTTTGATATGATGTACTTAGTCCATAAGTACACAAACGTGTACTTCATGTGTGGTGACATGCAAATTTTTATTTTTACACTTTTTTTCCCAAATTCCATTGTATGTTATACTCTTCTGACACCACCAGATGGCAGTATAAGTGTCCACATAAGCAGCATAAGACCCCAATTCAGTAGTGTACACAATTTTGGAAATAAGAGCTAAAAGATGCTGTCCACGCATGTGGCCACTAAGGCCTTTAGAGCAGTGATTTTCAACCACTGTGCCGCGACACACTAGTGTGCCGTGATATATTGCCTGGTGTGCCGAGGGAAATTATGCAACTTCACCTAATTGGTCCAAAAAATATTTTTTGCAAATCAATAATCATAATAATGTGCCGTTGTCTAGTGCCTGTGCTGTGTAGAGCTTGGCAGGGTGACCATGTAGTACTCCAAATCAGTAGGTGGCAGCAGGTACGGTAGTTCATTGCTTTGTAGAAGTCGGAACGTGTAGAGGATGGTTTGTCGTGATCCCAATAGGCAGAGCACAGCGGGAGACAGTGTGCAGGTAAAAAGGCATGTAACGCTTAAACCAAAAATCAACAAAAGGCAAATCCCACTAGGAAAAGGCACTGAAGCATAGGTAGGGATGTCTATGTAAAACAAAAGTAAAACTGAACTGGCTACAAAGTCAACAAAAACAGAATGCTGGACGACAGCAAAAACTTGCAGCGTGTGGAGCAAAGACGCCGTCCACAAAGCACATCCTGTACATGACATGACAATCAACAATGTCCCCTCAAAGAAGGATAGTGTATGCACAACTTAATTGCGAAAACAAAGCAAGGGCGGGCAATAACGCTCAAAGAAAGGCGTGAAGCTGCTACAGGAGAACACCAACAAAACAGGAAGGGTCACCAAAATAACAGCGCAAGACAGGAACTAAAGCACGTCACACAGGAAACAACAACAAACTTAAAATAAGGCACGACAACCTGGTGGAGTTTAATTGTTTCACCTTTTCTGCTGGTGGTGTGCCTCCGTATTTTTTTCATGAAAAAAATGTGCCTTGGCTTAAAAAAGGTTGAAAAACACTGCTTTAGAGGTTAAGGTTCCCCTCCTTGGATATTTTTTTTACACGGGTAAGTCCGCCGTGTATTTCATGAATCTCCGGCACTTAGCTTTGTATGGACTCATCGATCGTTTACAAACTGAGTTCGGAGAGGAAGTGACGTCAGAAAGAACGCGCCACAACAAGCGGTATTGTCACGTGCGATCGCAGCTATTTGGGATACAACACATCTCAGACGGCAACATAGCAATGTTGAGCGGCGGTTTTTGGATAAGGCCTGAAAGAACGGCAGCCTGGTGGGATATGTTTGTCAACAAGTGTGTTGTGCCACAGGGACGGCAAGAGAACTCTCGAATGTCCAGGTCAGCTGTGATTCTACTTGGCGAAAAACTTTGTCCATTTGTCGAAGGGTAGACATCGAGAATGCGGGCTCCTTTGGACGAGGGAAGACTACGGATAACAGCGAATGCATTTGCACTTGCAAAGCTGACTATCAGTTATTGTCCGCGATTTATGTCAACGTCTAGTTTTGTACTCCATGACTATTGTGAAGCCATGAAGTGGTTGCGGCCGTCAAGTACGACCGCCAATTTTGGCTTACAAGCACAGTGTCCTGACCAGATATCTAGACCCCTAGATCGATTGTTGTTAAATGTTCTTTATCACATTGTTTACTTTCACACGTCCATTAAAGATATGATTCATGTATGATGGCTCAGGTGTGATTCACTACAATAAGGCTAGTCTAACGGCAAGCATGGTTTACTGTTCAAAGAAATGTGGCAATAGTCAAATTGAAACACAGGGTAAGGATACACTTCCAGGTCAGAGGTGACTATGACGCGTGCATTTTTTTTCGAGCAAAGGTTGATTGGTCTCGTTGCGGGGGAGAGGGTCTTAAACGGTGGCATTGTGTGTGTGTGTGTGTGTGTGTGTGTGTGTGTGTGTGTGTGTGTGTGTGTGTGTGTGTGTGTGTGTGTGTGTGTGTGTGTGTGTGTGTGTGTGTGTGTGTGTGTGTGTGTGTGTGTGTGTGTGTGGACAAGGATAAGGTTAGGTGGGATATGTCAGGTTCAAACACTGATGACATCTATTAAACAAGACAAGAAGCAAGGAATTAAACAGAGACAGAATTAAATTTGGCTCAATTGAGGAGAGTTGTCTGGACTGTAAGAGTACAGTCTCACCACGCTCTGGCGAAAGATTGTACGCCTCCTCTTTTATTTGGACTTTCCCTGATTACATGGCAACAGCTGTTTCTAAGGGACGGGGGTCGTAAACAGCCATCGCCTTTGATTACAACAGTTCAAAGAAAAGGTCGGAAATCAGTTCAAAGAAGCGGTGCCTGTAGGGGAGTCTGGTCCTGCTTCCTCTTTGCTTTGTAGATCTCGGGTCAAGACAATATCTTTCTGTTGATTACAATACATGACAGAAACAGAACACCTTCACGTTGCATCCCATCCTACACAGTGGAGTTTTACAAGCCTTCTTCTTGGTAGGATCAAAGACAGCTTTTGTCTTCTCGCCGGGAACACATTGAAACACAAAGTTTTGTAAAATAACTTAGATACAATTATTCTGACAGGATATAGCCTGGATAACCTTAGCCTTAGGCCTTAGCTGTCGGCAACAAGAGTCAATTAACCTTCAGACCCTTGAGCTCTGTGGAGTTTATTGACAACTTGTTTTGTTGTATTGTTATCGCCAAAGACATTGTTTTTCAGTTTTGGTATTGATCTAACTTAACCAACATTGAACCAACGTCGAGGTTTTAATTAGTGCGTTAAATAACCGCAAGAGTCTAAGGTTGTTGTTTTTTTGCATTTGAGTGACAGACACGTTCGCCAATCAGAATTGTTGAGCCTCACGCTTGTTCGTCTCTCACTTCAAACAGGGAGAAAGAGGTCTCACTCTTTGCATCGCCCTCAGCACCTGAGTGTGTTTAATTAATAGTAGAATTAACTGAACGCAGTGAGCCTTCTCTTCAGTCATTCACAATCTTTGTCTTGGTGGGCAGAGCACGGGGCACCAGTTTTACACACGACTCGCCAGTGAATAGTGCGGTAAAGTAACAAAAGTAAGGTGAAAAAAAAATATGATTACAAAGTAAAATATCCCATTGTGTATATTTAATCGTCAAATTGTCTGGGCAATATAGGCCCATTAACACGGATGAACGAGAGAGAGAACGGCTTTAAAAAGACAACGTCCGACCTCGTTTTTCCAACTAGGAAAAAAAATGAACTTAAAAGATGTTCAATGATTCCATCCCTCCATTCATTTTCGACCACATGTCCTTTTCAGGGTCGTGGGGGGGCTGGAATCCAAGCTGCACTCAGGCGGAAGGCAGGGTACGCCCTGGACAAGTCGATGTTCAATATTTATTTAAGTCAAATTTTAGCTTACAGAATCTAGTCAATTTTACTTATTTTTTTAATTATTAAGGATAAGTATGTCATGATCTGTGGTCTGGATTATGTTTTTATTATTTTCTGTTTGTTTTGGACTATTTTAGTTCCTGTTTGCGCTCCCTTGTTTGTTTAGTTACCATGGCCACTTATTAGTTTCACCTGCCTCATGTGCATACTTGCCAACCTTGAGACATCCGATTTCGGGAGGTGGGGGGCGTGGTCGGGGTGGGGGCGTGGTTAAGAGAGGAGAAGTATATTGACAGCTAGAATTCACCAAGTCAAGTATTTCGTGTATATATATATGTATATATATATATATATATATATATATATATATATATATATATATATATATATATATATATATATATCCTGAAAATATGCAAACAAAACTGTGTTTAGATAATTGATACTTCAAACTTGCATAAATAAATCTTAAGGAATATAACATAACTTGGCTTCTGAGAGCTTCAAAATGTAATGAATAAAATGCTAAAGTTGTTGATAAACAAGCAATTATTTTAATAATTAAATATGGTAATTTTAAATTAATTATTATGATAATTTAAAATTAATTATTTCAAATATGTTTATTTTAATGTATAATTCTATGGCTGGACGTAATAAGGAGTCAGAAAAAATACAAATAAAAATACAATAAATGTTGATGTTTTTAGCAAAATATAGTAAAAATGTTTTTTAATTAATAAATATATTTATTTTCCATCCATCCATCCATCCATTTTCTACCGCTTATTCCCTTTGGGGTCGCGGGGGGCGCTGGAGCCTATCTCAGCTACAATCGGGCGGAAGGCGGGGTACACCCTGGACAAGTCGCCACCTCATCGCAGGGCCAACACAGATAGACAGACAACATTCACACTCACATCCACACACTAGGGCCAATTTAGTGTTGCCAATCAACTTATCCCCAGGTGCATGTCTTTGGAGGTGGGAGGAAGCCGGAGTACCCGGAGGGAACCCACGCAGTCACGGGGAGAACATGCAAACTCCACACAGAAAGATCCCGAGCCCGGGATTGAATCCAAGACTACTCAGGACCTTCGTATTGTGAGGCAGATGCACTAACCCCTCTGCCACCGTGAAGCCCATATATATATTTATTTTTAGGTAAGATAAACATAATAATATAATTTATTTCGAGTCTGGATGATTTAGTTCTTGTCACCCTGTTGTCCTCCTGTCGTGAAAAAAGGCTGTCCTCACTCAGGTCCACATGGCTGAAAATCGGGAGATTTTCGGGAGAATATTTGTCCCGGGAGGTTTTCGGGAGAGGCGCTGAATTTCAGGAGTCTCATGTGTTCGGGACACGCACTTGCTCTAATTAAGAGACTATTATTTAAGCCTGTCTTTGCCAGTTAGTCGGCCTGGCGATATTGCTCATTTCATGCTCGTTCCATGCCATTGCTTCATTCATGCCGCAGTAAGTCTTGTTCGTTCTATGCCATAGTTTGGTTAGTTGTTTTCTATGTCCACAGTTCAGTCTAAGTGTTAGCGTATGTTTCCTGCTTTAAGTTTTATGTTCCTTAGCTTCTCGTGCAATCGGCACGCTTTCCTTTTGTTTTAGTTCCTGTCTTTTGTCCTGTGTAGTTAGATTAATAATAAATATGTTCCAACCTGCTACCTTTTTTGTCCGGAAAATTCCGATTGCATCCCGGGAGAACAATCCTAGCAGTAAGTTGCGAAAACCCCCTCGTCGTGACAAAGTAGAAGTTATTTACCTTCCAATTACAGTAAAGGGGTAAACATTTCAACAGTAATGAGAAAAAATGGTTTATATCCTTTTAAATGGTTACTTGCACTATTGTTATTATTATTATATATCATAATGTTCTTACATTATAATCGCTGTATAGTAGAGATGTCCGATAATATCGGCCTGCCGATATTATCGGCCGATAAATGCGTTAAAATGTAATATCGGAAATTATCGGTATCTGTTTTTTTATTATCGGTATGGTTTTTTTTTTTTTTTTTTTTATTAAATCAACATAAAAAACACAAGATACACTTACAATTAGTGCACCAACCCAAAAAAAACTCCCTCCCTCATTCACACTCATTCACACAAAGGGGTTGTTTCTTTCTGTTATTACTATTCTGGTACCTACATTATATATCAATATATATCAATACAGTCTGCAAGGGATACAGTCCGTAAGCACACATGATTGTGCGTGCTGCTGGTCCACTAATAGTACTAACCTTTAAAAGTTAATTTGACTAATTTTCATTCATTACTAGTTTCTATGTAGCTGTTTTTATATTGTTTTACGTTCTTTTTTATTCAAGAAAATGTTTTTAATTTATTTATCTTATTTTAGAATTTTTTTAAAAAAGTACCTTATCTTCACCATACCTGGTTGTCCAAATTAGGCATAATAATGTGTTAATTCCACGACTGCATATATCAGTTGATATCGGTATCGGTTGATATCGGTATCGGTAATTAAAGAGTTGGACAATATCGGAATATCGGATATCGACAAAAAGCCATTATCGGACATCCCTACTGTATAGTTTTTATCGGTTATTTCTTCAGTATAAGAGCATGATGTAGACAAAAGCTCTGAGTCTGCATAAAGTGGAAACTTTCAAGTAAATTATTGCATATCGTTTTAATGTGTGGCACTTTAAGACAAGAATATGTGAATTGACAGTCTAAAAGTAACATTTCTTCCTTCAATAGTTGTTTGCACAGTTTTATGCATTTTTATGTATAAAATATAAAATTGTAAATCGCAAAAGACGAAAATCGCAGATATCGTACTTTTCGGACTATACAGCGCACCGGGATATACGCTGCACCCAATAAGGTTTCGAAGAAAAAAAAAATTGTTTCTATATGTTAGCCGCACCGTACTCCGCAGACATATACAATGGGGCGGTACAGCTCGATTGGTAGAGCGGCCGTGCCAGCAACTTCAGGGTTGCAGGTTCAATCCCCGCTTCCGCCATCCTAGTCACTGCCGTTGTGTCCTTGGGCATGACACTTTACACACCTGCTCCCAGTGCCACCCACACTGGTTTACATGTAACTTAGATATTGGGTTTCACTATGTAAAGCGCTTTGAGTCACTTGAAAAAAGCGCTATATAAATATAATTCACTTCAATTCACTTCACGTTGCAAAATGAGTTAGTAAGATTCTGTAAATGTTTAATTACATACATTAATTTTTTACCAAAAGGTGCCTGTAACACGGCAGTAAAACGGCTGAGCAAACAAAAAAGAAGTCATCGCTCTCTAGTCAGCTACGATACCCATAATTTCCGATATTACATTTTAACGCATTTATCGGACATCTCTACTTTGTATAGTTTAAGACTTACGGTCATTTGAGAACATCACTGCACATCTCAATGGCAACTACAGTTTCCATCTTAAAGATCTAAAAAAAAATATTTGGGGATGTCCGACGGGCCAGATGGAAAAGCTTGACGGGCCGCAATTTTCCCAGTTCTGCGTTAGCGTATGCAGGTGTCCCTATAGCTGTGTCCAGCAAGTGTATGCAAAACCACCAGCTGCAGCAAAGTTGTCGGACAATTTCACGACTGAGTCATAAATGTGTTTACACGGTGAGAGTTTCCTTTTGGGGGCAAAAATGAGCTCCATCAAGGCCACAGGCTTGTTCTAAGTTAAGGTAAGGGTTTGGTTTTTAGTATATTAGGTTTTGTCACGACTCTGTAACATTGTGTGTGTGTGTGTGTGTGTGTGTGTGTGTGTGTGTGTGTGTGTGTGTGTGTGTGTGTGTGTGTGTGTGTGTGTGTGTGTGTGTGTGTGTGTGTGTGTGTGTGTGTGTGTGTGTGTGTGTGTGTGTGTGTGTGTGTGTGTGTGTGTGTGTGTGCGCCATCTTGGTAAAAAAAAACAAGCACAAATCAGTTCAGTTGCCATGGTATCAGCTTGACAACAAGGGTACACAGTGAGGAAGATTAAGATGTGCAAGCTGGAGCTGGCTGACATTTCATGAAGTTGTCGTTCCAGAACATTCCTTTCTGCTTTTTCAGGGAAAACAAAAAAAAAAAAAAACTTCAAGAGAAATTGAAGTAGACGAGCAAAAAGACAGAAGGGTGAGGCGTGGTAAGAGAAGTGATATATTGTGTCTGGATTCAACCTGCAGCTGCTGCACTCCCGACATCTGGAGACCTCATTATGTCTTTGGGTGTGTATTGTATTCATATTATCACTATAACTGGAGGGGGTTATGTTTTTAGTGTGTTTTCTTAAATCTTCCAGGCTGTCTCATAATTTGCACAATATGAAAAAAAAAAAGATTATTCCTATAATCTACTCCAGGGGTGTCGAACTCATTTTCATTGAGGGCCACATCGCAGTAATGGCTGCTTTCAGAGGGCCGCTTTTTAAAAATGAATTTACATTATGCGTGCGGGTAATAATGTTATGGTTGGAGAGGAGGAAGGAGACGACACAGACAGGAGGGACGTCGTTTAAAGGCCTACTGAAATGCAATTTCTTATTTAAACGGGGATAGCAGGTCCATTCTATGTGTCATACTTGATCATTTCGCGATATTGCCATATTTTTGCTGAAAGGATTTAGTAGAGAACATCGACGATAAAGTTCGCAACTTTTGGTAGCTGATAAAAAAGCCTTGCCTGTCCCGGAAGTAGCAGACGATATGCGCGTGACGTCACAGGTTGTGGAGCTCCTCACATCTGCACATTGTTTACAATCATGGCCACCAGCAGCGAGAGCGATTCGGACCGAGAAAGCGACGATTTCCCCATTAATTTGAGCGAGGATGAAAGATTTGTGGATGAGGAAAGTGAGAGTGAACGACTAGAGGGCAGTGGGAGCGATTCAGATAGGGAAGATGCTGTGAGAGGCGGGTGGGACCTGATATTCAGCTGGGAATGACTAAAACAGTAAATAAACACAAGACATATATATACTCTATTAGCCACAACACAACCAGGCTTATATTTAATATGCCACAAATTAATCCCGCATAATAAACACCTCCCCCCTCCCGTCTATATAACCCGCCAATACAACTCAAACACCTGCACAACACACTCAATCCCACAGCCCAAAGTACCGTTCACCTCTCCAAAGTTCATACAGCACATATATTTCCACAAAGTCCCCAAAGTTACACACGTGACATGCACGTAGCGGCACGCACGTACGGGCAAGCGATCAAATGTTTGGAAGCCGCAGCTGCATGCGTACTCACGGTACCGCGTCTGCGTATCCAACTCAAAGTCCTCCTGGTAAGAGTCTCTGTTGTCCCAGTTCTCCACAGGCCAATGGTAAAGCTTGACTGTCATCTTTCAGGAATGTAAACAATGAAACACCGGCTGTGTTATCCGGCACAACAGTCAGGGGGTGCATTCTACGGCGGGGGTGCGTTATCCGGCACAACACCTGCCGCAATACACCGCTTCCCACCTACAGCTTTCTTCTTTGCTGTCTCCATTGTTCATTGAACAAATTGCAAAAGATTCACCAACACAGATGTCCAGAATACTGTGGAATTTTGCGATGAAAACAGACGACTTAATAGCTGGCCACCATGCTGTCCCAAAATGTCCTCTACAATCCGTGACGTCACGCGCAGGCATCATCATACCGAGACGTTTTCAGCAGGATATTTTGCGCAAAATTTAAAATGCACTTTAGTAAGCTAACCCGGCCGTATTGGCATGTGTTGCAATGTTAAGATTTCATCATTGATATATAAACTATCAGACTGCGTGGTCGGTAGTAGTGGGTTTCAGTAGGCCTTTAACTCTATTTATCTACAGTGTATATATATATATACATATATATATGTATATATATATATATATATATATATATATATATGTATATGTATATATATATATATATATGTATATGTATATATATATGTATATATATATATATATACACACTATATATAAACAATACATGAGGTATGTGTGCTAATCCAAGATGTGTGGCTATGTGTAGAGATTAGCTGTAGTGTGTTACCGATAGTGTTGAACGAGAGGCGCGGAAGTCCAATAGGGGCGAGGCAGGCTCGTAGGTCCGTGAGCACAGGCAGGAAGTCGGGGGCGACAGCGAGGCGTCAAAAGTCTGTGTCCAGGCGGGAGGTCGAGATCCAAGAGGCAGTCAGGGAAGCAGAGGGAACACAGGGAGACGAAACACACTTCTCGTGACGCGGGAACGGAGGTCTGGCTGTTGGAAGGCGACAAGGAGGACACAAGACAAGTGAAACACGGCGGGGGGAAGAAACACAGAGAGAGTATGCATACAAGTCTTTACTGTACAAAACAGGAAACTACGTTCTGGCCCCGGATAGCAGGTTGTGCTGGCTAAAGAAGGCAGGTCTCATCATCAGCTTTAAGTGTGTTGATTGCCGGCGATTGATTGCTGCTGCTTGCTGCAGCCGGACTGGTACGCGCCTGGCGCGCTCCTGGAGGTGCGCCCAGCGCAGCGCACGCATGAATGCTTAGTGCGCCCGGGCCATGACAAATAACCTGTGATTTAGAGATGCGCGGTTTGCGGGCACAACCGCGGAGTCCGCGGATAATCCGCGGATCGGGCGGATGAAATTAAAAAAAATTAGATTTTATCCGCGGGTCGGGTCGGGCGGTTAAAATTTAAAAAAATTTGATTTTAAATAGATTCAGGCGGGTGGCAGTTAAACCAATTCGGAAATATATATACATAGTTAAATGTTGTTACCCACATACGAAAAACGAGCAGGCACCTGCAGCATATGCCACAACAGAAGAAAAAAAAGAAAAAGAGATGGACACTTTTACGGAGCGGAGAAGGGACGCCTCGCCAGGGTCCGGGACCGAGGCCCCTTCCCCCGAGAGGGCCCCACCGGGAGCCGTAGCTGAGGCGATCCGCGAGAAGGGCCCGACGCACGTCCAGGGTCACCACCGCGCCCACCGCACCGACACCCCGCCTCGTCCGCCTTCGCCGCGGCCGGCGTCACGCGCAGCAGGTAAGCAGCTTACCTGCCCGCCACCCCCGTGGCCGGGGGCTCGTAACAGGGGTCACTCCGCGCGCTCCGCCCGCGCAGCTTACCTGCCCACCACCCCTGTTGCCGGGGGCGCGTAACAGGGGTCACTCCGCGCGCAGTGCGCTCACGAAAGGGGTGGGGCTCACCCTGGTTGATATAGACAGCAGGACGGTGGCCATGGAAGTCGGAACCCGCTAAGGAGTGTGTAACAACCCACCTGCCGAATCAACTAGCCCTGAAAATGGATGGCGCTGGAGCGTCGGGCCCATACCCGGCCGTCGCCGGCAACGAGACGCGCTTGGAGGTGCGCTCAGCGCGGCTCCCATATGATTGCGCACTGGTGTGCGTCTGGGTCGTGACAGCGTGGCACGCGAATGTCTGTACTGCATTGGATCAGTCTCCTTTCTTTAACAGGCAAAAGCTTTATAACCTCACTAATGCCTTGCATCGTCTATATTAGATATATAACAACAGGCGGGTGCGGGCGGGTGCGGGCGGGTGCGGGCGGGTGCGGTTCTGATCAAATGTTAGGTCGGGTGGATGGCGGATGGTTGACGACTTTCTGATGCGGTTGCGGATGAAATAATTGCCTATCCGCGCATCTCTACTGTGATTAATCATGATTAATCGAAATGCATATGCATTTGATTATTAGATTGTTTTAATGTATAACTATAACTTTTATTTAAAATCATTAAAAAAAAGGTGACAAGCGGATATTGAACTATTTGTTTTTATCTCACAAAAATAATTTTGCAATACAGTATATAATATAATTGGCATGATCAGATAATATTAATGTTTAAAATATGCATTTTTCTTCCGTCAAAATTCCATCCATCCATTTTCTACCGCTTGTCCCTTTCGGGGTTGAACGAATAAATTTAGTAAAATAAAAAAAGATAAAAAAGCATTTTATTGAAATCAATTTTTGCCAGGCTTTCACGGGCCACATAGAATGATGTGGCAGGCCAGAACTGGCCCCCGGGCCATGAGTTTGACACCTGTGATCTACTCTAAATAGCGATGCAGATCTACAAAGCTTTCAGTGTGGGGTAATGGCGTGTCGCTGCTCTATAGGCTTTTTGTGGCCCTAAATACGATTTTTATATTGTCCCCATTTCAGTCATTAATATGACGTCCTTAAACAGGCTGAATCTAACCTCACCTCCTCAAATACACACACTCAGTGTGTTTACATGCACAACATAACAAAGTATTGGCTTGATTTGGTTGAAACTAGCTTTTTAAAACACATGTTGTCCTATTTATGTTGTTGACTTTTTAAATTCCCAATTTTTGCACACTGCAAATTGCCAAGATTTTTTATTTTTTTATTCTAGAAATTTCCCTAGATTTAAGAGCTATGTGATTATGTTTAGTCGTTGACTTTAGAGCACAGGTGTCAAACTCAAGGCCCGGGGCCCAGATCTGGCCCACCACATCATTGTATGTATTTTTACTAAATGTAAATAATTATTTTGATTTTTGACTGGAAAAAGTCTTGTAAACGTTATCTAATCATGCCAAATATTACCTTATTATATAGTGTATTAACAAAATACACTATATATGAAAAAAATCTATCAAGTGCATAGGCAATGGTGTAATAATATGAGGTCATTACTGTTACACATTTATATCATCCATTCATTTTCTACCGCTTGTCCCTCACGGGGCCGCGGGGGGTGCTGGAGCATATCTCAGCTGCACGCGGGCGGAAGGCGGGGTACACCCTGGACAAGTCGCCACCTCATCGCAGGGCCAACACAGATAGACAGACACACTCACATTCATCCATCCATCCATCCATCTTCTTCCGCTTATCCGAGGTCGGGTCGCGGGGGCAGCAGCCTAAGCAGGGAAGCCCAGACTTCCCTCTCCCCAGCCACTTCGTCCAGCTCTTCCTGTGGGACCCCGAGGCGTTCCCAGGCCAGCCGGGAGACATAGTCTTCCCAACGTGTCCTGGGTCTTCCCCGCGGCCTCCTACCGGTCGGACGTGCCCTAAACACCTCCCTAGGGAGGCGTTCGGGTGGCATCCTGACCAGATGCCCGAACCACCTCATCTGGCTCCTCTCGATGTGGAGGAGCAGCGGCTTTACTTTGAGCTCCCCCCGGATGGCAGAGCTTCTCACCCTATCTCTAAGGGAGAGCCCCGCCACCCGGCGGAGGAAACTCATTTCGGCCGCTTGTACCCGTGATTTTGTCCTTTCGGTCATAACCCAAAGCTCATGACCAAAGGTGAGGATAGGAACGTAGATTGACCGGTAAATTGAGAGCTTTGCCTTCCGGCTCAGCTCCTTCTTCACCACAACGGATCGATACAGCGTCCGCATTACTGAAGACGCCACACCGATCCGCCTGTCGATCTCACGATCCACTCTTCCCTCACTCGTGAACAAGACTCCGAGGTACTTGAACTCCTCCACTTGGGGCAAGATCTCCTCCCCAACCCGGAGATGGCACTCCACCCTTTTCCGGGCGAGAACCATGGACTCGGACTTGGAGGTGCTGATTCTCATCAAATTATATTTATTTATTTTAAATCGGATCAATTTGAATTTTGATTAATCACAGGTTATTGCCCGCATGCATAATTTTAATTCATTTAAAAAAAAGTGTCCCTCTGAAGGCAACTATCAATGCGATGTGGCCCTCAATGAAAACGAGTTTGACACCCCTGCTTTAGAGCATGATCCTAATTTTAGCAATAATTACGTCTCTTCTCGTTTTAAAATGTTGAAATAGAGAAAATAAGTATTGAAATAAGATATTTTGGTTTTCCCAACATAGAAATACTTGTTCAAAGATTCTGCAACATCTTGGGGATGCTTAATTTAAGAATTACAAGTTAAATAATGCTTTCAGAATGAAATATATTTCTAGTTTAAAAGTCTGGATATAGAAATCTTAATTTAGGATGTCTTATCAAGTAAAACTAACTAGCTGCATGGACAGATGATTTCACTGGGTTTTACTATATTTTTCCTATAATATAGGCTCTTTCTCTTATATTTTGTCAGCTCTTGCATGGATAGACTTTTATCAATCAATAATCGGATGTTCTACACTGTAAAAAAGAGCTGACCAAATATAATATTAAAAAGACTACATATTGGGGAAAAAAATACTAAAAACTAGCAAAATTATGTGTTCATGCAGCTAGTTCATTTGACTTTCTAAAACCTTCTAAATTAAGATTTTTATATCTAGAAATTAGCCAGACTTGTAAGAGGAAAAACAATATTTTATTCTGAAACCCAGCAATATTCAACTTGCAATTCTAAAATCCAGCATCCTTGGGATGTTGCAGAATCTCTAAACAGGATGTGTTATGCGGGAAAAAACTAAAATATTTTATTTGAATGTAATCAATTTCAACATTTTTAAACAGGAATAGATCAAATATAATTATTCATGCTAAAATCAAGATTATGCTGTAAAGTCAATGACTAAAAAGAAGTAAATACGTCTTAAAACTAGGGACATTTCTCGAAATACATTTTTTAAATCTTGGCAATGGGCAAATAATTTGCAGTGTAATAATACGCAGTAGCCGTGCCAAGTCCCACTAATCAAGGGAATAAATGTCATATTAGGATTTATTTGAACCATTCTGTTGCTAGGCTGGAATGATTATACAATGTACATCTTCAGCGACCAAAAACTGCATATAAATACAATACGCGTTCAACAGCCACAGGAGGAGCAACCTTTCACCGGAAAATGATTGTTATAATTTATATGCCAAATATTATATTGTGATATACAAACCCCAAAACCAGTGAAGTTGGCACGTTGTGTAAATCGTAAATACAAACAAAATACAATGATTTGCAAATCCTTTTCAACTTATATTCAATTGAATAGACTGCAAAGACAAGATACTTAACGTTCGAACTGGAAAATTAAATGTTTTGCAAATATTAGCTTATTTGGAATTTGATGCCTGCAACATGTTTAAAAAAAGCTGGCACAAGTGGCAAAAAAGATTGAAAAAGTTGAGGAATGCTCATCAAACACTTATTTGGAACATCTCACAGGTGAACAGGCTAATTGGGAACAGGTGGGTGCCATGATTGGGTATAAAAGCAGCTTCCATGAAATACTCAGTCATTCACAAAAAAGGATGGGGCGACGGTCACCACTTTGTGAACAAATGCGTGAGCAAATTGTCAAACAGTTTAAGAACAACATTTCTCTACGAGCTATTGTGAGGAATTTAGGGATTTCACCATCTACGGTCCATAATATCATCAAAAGGTTCAGAGAATCTGGAGAAATCACTGCACGTAAGCGATGATATTACGGACCTTCAATCCCTCAGGCGGTACTGCATCAAAAAGCGACATCAGTGTGTAAAGGATATCACCACATGGGCTCAGGAACACTTCAGAAAACCACTGTCAGTAACTACAGTTTGTCGCTACATCTGTAAGTGCAAGCTAAAACTCTACTATGCAAAGCCAAAGCCATTTATCAACAACACCCAGAAACGCTGCTGGCTTTGCTGGGCCTGAGCTCATCTAAGATGGACTGATGCAAAGTGGAAATAGTGTTCTGTGGTCTGATGAATCCACATTTCAAATAGTTTTTGGAAACTGCGGACATCGTGTCCTCCGGACCAAAGAGGAAAAGAACCATCCGGTTTGTTATAGGCGCAAAGTTCAAAAGCCAGCATTTGTGATGGTATGGGGGTGGATTTGTG